>NC_072385.2:49336805-49639836 GCF_028885625.2 Pongo pygmaeus | reverse complement strand
AGTGTGACTTACCAATCCACTCTTAGAAAGCAAACTCTATGATTCAATCCCTTGAAACTGGACAGGCCCTAAGATTGCTTTGACCAATAGGATATAGCACATATTATAATGTGTGAAGTGAGTTATACTCCTGTTATGAGTTGTGTCTCCCAAAAGTGGTATGCTAAAGCCTTAATCTCTAGTTCCTCAGAATGTGACCTTATTTGGAAATTAGGCCTCGGTAGACATAATCAGGTTAAAATGGGCTAATTTGGGTGAGCCCTACTCCAATATGACTATGTCCTTAAAAAGAGGAAAAAAGGCATAGAGACACACACACACATAATACAGAGGAAGACTGTGTGATGATAAAGGATGGGAGTGATGAGTCTACCAATGCCTATACCTTCCAGAAGCTAGGAAAGTGGAATGGAACAGCACATTTCAGGGAGCATGGCTTTGTCAATACCTTGATTTTATATTTCTGGTCTCAGAACTTGGAGATAATAAATTATGTCACTTTAAGCCACCTAGTATACGGTAGACCCATTTTATAACAGCCCTAGGAAACTAATACAGGTTCTTAGTCGACGTGGTAGCTTCTGTGTTCCACCTCTTGGGGTGCTCATTTTGAGGATCCTGACTCAGAACTATACCACTTGCCTTGAGAAATCTAAGCCATATGGAGAGGCCACATGTAGGCATTGTTATTACATGGTTGGTTGAAAGCCCCAGTCAAGCTCCTTTCTGACAAGGCATCAATTGCCAGCCATATGTATGAGCCTTCTTGGATGTTGAAAGTGGTTGAGCCTCCAGATAACCACGTTCACCATCTGACTGCAGCTGCATGAGAAATTACAAGTAAGAATTGCCCAGCTAAGCCCATTCAATCTATGGATCCCTGAGAGATCATAATAAACTGGTATTTAAGCCACTAAGTCTTGGGGTACTTTATTATAAAGCAACAGATAATGAGAATTATAAGCTTGGCATTAAACCTCCAAAATCTTCCCAACTCTAGCTTTAAATTAAAAGTTGAATATTTAAATATATGGGTACAACTTTTTATTGAGTTAGGCAAATTGCTTTAGAGTCCATTGGTATGATAAGAAAGAGTGTCTCCTAATTTTTAAACAGAGGTAGTTCAGCCAGAATTTTCAACCATTTGAATTTGCCATGTTGTTTTGAATACTGAAGGTTGAAGAGACGCCAGGTCAAATTGATTAAATAATTGCAAAATAAGGCAGTAATAATCACAACTCAATCCTTCAGTATAAAATGTGTTGAAACATCTATAAAAAGCATCTAGCATAATTACACTTGTCACTTGGCTGACCGTCAGCATGTCACTGAGTTCATTTCCATGATCAGACCCACAACGTACACTTCTTGTTTGTTTAATAAACAGGTTTTTTCTTTTTACGAGGTTCTTGTTCAGCTATGCCAGCGAATTGCAGCATGTATCACACTTACCTGCCAGGTTTTCTCAGTTTAATCTTCCTTTGAACTGAAATTACCATTATCATTTACATTAATCAATATTTACTTATACACTTGTGATGAGTTCTTAGTCCACCAAAAATACCAGGGCAAGGTGAATCACTGTCTCTTCTTTTAGGGGGAAACAAATTCATCACTAAATACTGGTTTTCAAAATTACAAATCAGAAGGACTCATAAGAAATTTAATTTATTCTGAATCAAGAGATAATCTCAATTTATACTAAAATTTTATTTCTCACTACTGTTTTTCATACTCTTTCCATTTCAGACACATGGAAGAAATTGATCTCCACACCTTACACACCTTATAGTTTTTCAAAGTAATACTGAATGTTTTATACAGTGATTTAACATATCGTATGAAAATTGTAGGCTTTTTATACATATAATTTTATGTATTAAAAAATATATAAATGTCCTTCCAAAGATGCCCTTATTTATCTTAACGCTTCTGAATTATTTTCTCTGCCTTCCAGTATCTGATTACCCAGATCACACTCATCTCACCAAATTCTTAGACTACAATTTCAAAGAAGCCTTTTTCCCTTCACTCCACTAAAATGAATCTCACTGTCTATTTAACATCAGTTGGTGTTTATCTCCTCCTATTTTGTGGCTTTCCTGAGTTTACCATGAATTTTAATTATTTACTCAGTAATAAAGTTAAAGGTTATAAGTTCTGTATATTTGGAATCTTAAGGATCTAGTCAACTTAGTATTTCTAAAGTCCTCCCTTGGTATCTATGGGGAATTTGTTCCGGGAACCCCAAGAATACCAAAATCATTGGAAGCTCAAGTTCCTAATATAAATTGGCATAATATTTGCATGTAACCTAAGCACACTTTCCCATACATGTTAAATCATCTCTAGATTACTTATAATACTTGATTCAAAGTAAATTCTATGCAAATAGTAAGTATATCCTATTTTAAAACATATTGTTTTGAATTTTTGTGTTTTTATTTTTATTGTTTATTTTTTTCAATGTTATTTATCTGAAGTTGGTGAATTCCTAGATGTGGAGGTCCACATCAATATTTCTCATCCCTTAAACTCTTCTGGGATGTAACCTAAGCACATTTTCCCATATATGTTAAATCATCTCTAGATTACTTTTAATACCTAATTCAGTGTAAATTCTATGCAAATAGTGAGTATACCCTATTTTAAAACATACTGTTTTTTAATTTTTGTATTTTTATTGTTTATTTTTTAAAATATTATTTTTCTGAAGTTGCTTGAATTCCTAGATGTGGAACTCACAGATATGGAGGACCAATATATATTCAATTTTTGTAATTAAGTAGCTAGCTGACTGACGAGTAGACAGGTTGCAAGGAATAACTTTCCCTGTGAACAGCATTAAGTCAATAAGCCAGTAACAGCAAAAACATTGCAAAGTAAACCCAAGTGGTCCTAGGAATATATACTAGCAGATAAAAGAAGTTAGGCAGTGACTAATATAATAATATTTTTTATAATAGCCTAAAACTGGAAATTCTCCAAATGTTTATCATTGGAGGAAGAACAATTATATATTTATACAATGGAAGAATCTGCAACAACAACTAAAGAATTAACTACTGATGTATGCAATCACTTGGATGATTCTCAAATCATTTTTAATAAAAAAGCCAGATGACCAGCAAAGTACGTATTGTATGATGATATTTTTATAAAGTTCAAAAATAGGCAAAAAAAAATCTGTTGATAGAAAATGGAGCGCTGTCCCTGGGCATGGTGAATTTAATGGAGTAATACTAAGACTTTGAAGAATAAGCTGACATATCCACAGTCACAGTGGAAAACAGTAACATCGGCAGAGAAACAAAAGACTGTGTATGGAAGATTTATAAATTAAAAAGCAAATGTGGTTTAACTGATGTATATAGAGAGTGGAATGATGATTACGATGTACTGGGAAGGGTAGTGAAGTGGCCGAGGGTGGGGAAGTGGGAATGATTAATGGATACAAAACTATAGATAGAATGAATAAGGTCCAGTACTTGATAGCACAGCAGGGTCACTTCAGTTAACAATATTTTATTGTGCATTTAAAAATAACTAAAAGAGTATACATGGATTGTTTGTAACACAAAGGATAAACACACTAGATGCCTATATCAAAATATCTCTTGTACCCCATGTACCCCATATATATATATCTACAGAAATTACAAATAAAATAATAAATAATAATAAAATAAAATATAAATATAAAAAAATCACTATTTTATGTAAATTTCTGTGTACTCACAGAAATTACAAATAAAATAATAATCCTCCAAAGCAACAAATATTATCATTTTTATCATTCTTTTAATGCTCACATGAAATATTTTAAAAACTGACTTCAAAAATTCCATGTAAGAAATCTCAAAATTTTTAAATTAGCTGCATTATCATATATTCAGCATGAAATTATATATACAGAAGAAATTTGCTAAATGCATTGTAAATAATAAGAACCAATATTTTGAAGTTTCATATGTTCGTGTGTTTGTGTGTAAACATATAAATTGTTAGATAGATTTACTTGGAAAGATCATACCCTCATATAAAATTCTAAAATATTTAGGAATAAATGATGAGAAAAAAATCTATTTATCAAAGTATCAGGGATTTAGAACACTAGAAATTAAAGAAAAATCAGAATAACTGGAGATAACATATCTCATCAAAAGCAAATAGCTACTTAGTTCTGGAAGATTCTCATCTTGTATGAGTGTGGTTCCCATGCTGACAAAGTTTCCAATTTTACTTTTTTAGATTTTCCAGGGAAAAGAACTTTATTTAAAATCTTTCAATTGATAAATGTTGGAAATCAACTTTTTAAAAAACATACTACAAGATAAGAAAAAATACGTCCGCAAACAAAATGTTCCAAAGCAGTGATCTTTAAAGTTAAGGCTCTGGTGTATTTCACATCTGTATCACCAGTGAACTTGTGAGGAATGCAGATGCTCAGGCTCTGTCAATACCCCTGCAAATTTTATGGATAGAGCCTTGGAATCTCTTTTCAACAAGCTCATTCTTAGACACTGTCAAGTTTGAGAAACACCGTAAAGAACTAGAGGTTTGACTACAATTTCCCATCTCCCCAAAACAGTTATTTTGTTTTTTTGAGTTGGAGTTTCACTCTTGTCGCCCAGGCTGGAGGGCAATAGCGTGATCTCAGCTCACTGCAACCTCCGCCTCCCAGGTTCAAGCGATTCCCCTGCCTCAGCCTCCCAAGTAGCTAGGATTACAGGTGCCTGCCACCACTCCTGGCTAATTTTTGTATTTTTGGTAAAGACAAGGTTTCACCATGTTGGCCAGGCTGGTCTTGAACACCTGACCTCAGGTGATCCACCCGTCTTGGCCTCCCAAAGTCCTAGGATTACAGGCATGAGCCACCACGCCGGACCCATTTCTTTTTATCTTATTGATTCTTAACAATGGGTCTCTTTTTTCACATAGCATCAGATTTGGCATCAGTCAGAAAGACATAGAATTTGTCAGCTCATTGAAAAGAAATGCTTGATCTTTTAAGAAAAAAGATATAGTAGAGGATAAAGAATTTAAAAACAATAAAAATAAAAAGATTAAAAGAAAAAGCATTATTATATGGCCTTTATCTTTTGAAAAGAAAGCAATACATTGAATCACCCCTACTAAGGGACAAAATAAGTTCAGGAGATTGAAGTGTTAAAGGATACTCTTATTTAGATAGAAAAAAATGCAAAACATAAGAAAAAAACAAGAAGGTAGGAAGATATGCTGGTGAAGAGCTACCCATGGTAAATGCTCAGTGCAGTTTACTCTAGAACTATACATGCTCGGATTGAGTTTTATGGTAATGTATCTTTCTAAAAGTAAAAACTTTTTTCTTCATCATAACTACCTGCTATGTTGATTTGTTTCCTAAAGAAACCCTAAACCCTAACAAGGCAACGAAGAGTCATATAAACCTAATAAAAACCAGACAACCTGATTTTCTACCAAGAGACATTCTAGTGAATAATTAAATACAGTTCGATTACTTGCTGAGTTGTTAGCACAATGTTAGCCTTAGGGAAGGAAAGTATGTTTCATAGTGTGTTGTATGTGTTTGCATTCACAAATAGCCAGTGGAATGTTATTAATCAAACATAGAATCTCAATTTCTTGTGTGTGGCAAATCTTCCAAGACTGAGCCACAATAACCATAGCTAAAGTGTGGAGACAGTAAATAATAAACACAGTGATATATTTCGCCACTTATACTCCTTTAGTAAGATCTAGGAATAAACATGGACAAAAATGAAATCATTTGACTTTTCTCATATATTTCCCATCTGATGAATTGAAGTTTGAAATTCATCAATGAAACTTTGTTTTTAAGCTTTTAGTCTTCTTCAATGGTCTCATTTTAAGTAATTGAATGGAATGACTAATTTATAAATGAGCTTGAACTCACAATCAACTGAGGACAGATAGTGTTTGTGAAAGCAGCTGGAATCAAATATGTTCAAAATGAGGCTCAGTTTGTGATTGGGTAGATGACTGAGTTTACAGGCATTGCTGATCATTGTTGAGAGAAGCAATCCAGAATAACTTCTCAGAACAAGTGGTTGCTTGAGACTAATAGGTTTGGGTTGATTGGAAGAGGAGGAGGTGTGAGAAAATATGCAGATTGATATGACCTGGTTATAAACAAAAGGGAGACATTCACTCTGATTCCCAGTGGGAAACCTGCTCCTTTTCTCTCTCAACATTTTAAATAATTACAAAATAGCTAGAAGTTTCATGATGGGGGCAGGAGTATTGGTCCCGTTTGTGTTGGATGAAGGGTTTTTCCTCAACATCTTTACCATATTGAAATGCAATACATATATATTTATATAGAGATATTTCTTTTAGCAGAAGCTTGATCATTAGAAGAGGCTGCACTATTATAAGTGCTGCTGGACTTACAATGGGGTTATGTTTTCATAGACCCATCATAAGTTAAAAATTCATTTAATACACCAAACCTACCAAACATCATAACTTAGCCTAGCTTACCTGCAAGTGCTCAGCCTACAGTTGGAAAAATCATCTAATACAGAGCCTATTTCATAATAGAGTGTTGAATATCTCATGTAATGTATTATTAAATACAGTACTGAAAGTAAAAAACAGAATGGTTATATGGGTCCCTACTGAATGCATATCACTTTCATACCATTGGAAAGCAGAAAAATTATAAGTCAAAGTTGGGGAACATCTGTATTCCAACTGGATGTTAAATTTTTCTTTCCAACTTAGATGAGAAAACTTAGTCACATATAAGTATTATAGCATAGTAATAAATAAATGTTAGGGAGAGTCAAATGCCACTGCTACCCTACACCTCTCTTTCTCTTATGGTTTCTTATACAGTAATTACTATTTTTTTTAACTTAAAAATAGAGTTTGGGGGTCCAACTGAGTTTTGGTACATGAGTCTATTGTGCAGCAGTGAAGTCTGGGCTTTTGATGTAATCATCACTCAAATAGTATACATTATACCCATTAGGTAATTTCTCATCTCTCACCCCCTTCCACACTCCCACCTTTGCTAGTCTTCAATGTCTAGTTTTCCATTCTCTATGTCCATGTGTACACACTTAGTCAAATGCCATGAGAACATGCAGTATTTGACTTTCAGTTTATGAGTTATTTCACTTAAGATGATAGCCTCCAGTTCTATCCATATTGCTGCAAGAAAACAGCACATTAAAATTTAATGAGAGCTGTGATATCTTTCATTATTCTGCCATAATTTTTCCTAGTCTTGCCCATTTAAAAAGAGAGAAAAGAAAATAAAAAATACTCAGCTAGAAAATTATTCAATTATATGTAACACACTTAATACTATAATACATACATAATAATACATAATAAACCCAGTATCTACCCACATGAAAACAATAAAAGGGTGATTTCTGTTGAAAGAGTCAAGAGATGCTATGAATATGGCAAATTGAGTTTGGTTAGACTGGGAAGGTTAGGGGTTAGAGTTGGAGAGATCTCATCAGGCTCCATGGGCAGGCTATGCCACTGTATTCAAAAGGCACAGCAAGTCCAAATCTGATTCAGACAGCCAAGGATACCACATGGTGCAACATGGCAGCTGGCACATCGAAGCAGTGATGCAACCACATTTGGAAGCCAGACAGAGCTTCTGTCAGAATCAGGAGGGCTTGCTTCTGTGGCAGTACTATGAGAATTACATCATGGTTGGAAACTGATAAGCATGGGTCATCAAACAATTTAAGTTTCATTGTCTTTTTTAACCTTATGTGGTAGTCTGCAAAGACTCGGTAGGCAGAATAAAATGGTTGATTTTAAATGCCTAAGTTTGGGAGCAGATTATGGCAGGAGGTCACGATGTTCTGGTAGTATTGCACAGGCCAATAAATTAACAGAGACAGATTTGGATTATAAGCATTAAAGAAAAAAAAAACTAAACCAAGAAGCATAGTTAAATGAGAATGAATTTATAGTTAAGGCAAGAGGAAAGAGAGAGCATTGTATTTACTCATGGAAAGGGAGGGCTAGGTATGCTAGGAACTTCCATTTCTTTAATTTTTAGTTTGCATAGAATCTCAAAATATCTCACGCTGTCATTGTAAATAATTTGGCATTGTAAAATAGTTGCATTTTCTAGAACAATACTGATTCTATGTGCTCTATTCACTCTTGAATAATTTCAATCTTATGCCAATGCTGATAGGCTAAATGTGGACTGTTCTTTTCAAGAAAGTACAAAAACATCTCTCATGTGAGCAATCATTGAATGGAAAACCATTCAAATGAAAGCTCATGTCATCTTTCTTGTTTGTTCTTTCTTCCCTTGAAAACAAGTTGTTTTATTTTTAAGCTGTTCTATGAACACAAAAATCTGATCAATAATTTATGTTACATTTTCTCTTCTTACGGATATGATGTGTTTGACTAAAATGTGGAGAAATTATTTGAGGAATGTTTTAAGTTACGAATGCTCAAAAGCAGGTTTTTGAAAACAAGAAGTTGATGGGTGTGGTTCATCTTTTGTTTTTCTAAAAATTTATCTGACAAAATAAAAGAATGACTTGATTAAACATTTTAATTTTTGTATTTTTATTTGGATTTTCTTCTAAGGACAACAATACAAGTGAATTCCTAGGCAGCACAAATGTGTTCTCCAGAGAGAAAAAGATAATGACAGTTTCTCAGTGTGACAGGGGCTGGTGCTCTGCCATGAACCCCACTCATTTAGACACATCTACAATCAGTAGTGGGGAGCACTTGGCTATTGCTCTGCTTCAAAGTAAATGTAACATCTTTTATCTTCTCAAGTTCAGACAGTGCCATTTGTCATTAAGCGAAACACTGTACTGTGAGGATAGTTTTAGTCTTTTCTCACTTTTTAACCTCCCAGCTAGTAACATGCCCATTTGTCATTAGGAAGAACGTTGTACTGAGGATGGCCTAAACGTAAAAGCTTTTTGTTCCTGGAGCAGCAGAGCCTCAAAAGTTAATCATAGAGATATGAAAGTTTGAAACAAAATTTTTATTTAAGAATTTGCTTCCACTGAATAGGAGACCAAAATGCATCTTAAAACATTCCTACCTATTTCTTTTACTGATAGCTGAGTAAGCCAATGTCCATGCTGCTTGCTGAAGCACTTTAATTATAGTGTAATGTACCTACAGTTGGGTTGAATTGTTATAGAGCAAAGGTTAAGAAAGGATTGAAGCAGAAAGTTTTAAAAGCTTTTTAGCTCCAACTGTTCTGCAGAAGGAATTTGTATATTCAAAGGAATGCAAATAATGAGAGTTAAGGGGCTTGGGAAAAGGGGAAAAGAAGAACATTTTTATCATCACCCTGGGTCTATTTGGTGGTAAAACAAACAAAAACATCCTCCTACTGTTGCAGAAAGGAAGCATTTTGCAACAAATGGTGCAAGGTATTTGTAGGAGAAGTTATATACCTCCTGAAATTCTGCAATCTCATGCATTGGTACAGTATCCAATTAGTAAAACAAAGCTGAGGACAGGAGAAATCTTTCTGTATTCCTGCCCCTATACAACTAAAGAATATAAATACTTCCAGATGTAAGGAGATAACCAAATAAAGACTGATGTTTCCTACTAGAGAATTATGTTAGAAATTTTAACGGGCATATATCTTTAAAAGAGTTCCTTAGTTCAGTGGTTCTCAAGCCTTAGCATGCATCAAAATCACTTAAAGAGACTGTTAAAACACAGATCAGAAATTTGGGAGAAGCAAGCTGCCATGTTGTAAGCATCCCTATAGAAAGACCCAAGCCTGACTGTACCCTTTTAGAGGCCTTGGGCCAGAAACAGCCAGCTAAGTCACTTGCAGATTCCTGATTCCTGACCCTCGGAAACTGTGTGAAGTAATAAGTGTGTGTTAAGATGCTAGGTTTTGGTACTCATTGTTATACCAAATAGATAACTAATAAAATAGTACAGAACACTGTACATAAAACTCCAAACTTTGAGAAATTGTAGACAAAGGCTTAGAATAAGCTTCAATTAAAACTTCAACTCTGATATATGGAATAACTAGAAAGGTTACCACTATGAAGTACCTTTTCATGAGTCATAATGGTAGGTGGACTGGTCTAGGAGAAAAAAAAGGATCAATGACTCATCCAGAACAAACTGGCAAGAAGAGAAGTTTCAAATGAGATCAGGACAAAGCTGTTCCAAATTCATTTATTTAAAAAAAAGATTTCATAAATACATAAGATCTGAAATTCATGGCATGTATAGTTTTAATTTATAATTTAAATACACATTTAAATGTATACATTAATCTAATTTACAAAACTTGCTTACATATATGTGTCAAATTCCAAATAATTGTTTTATAAACCTGCATCTACAACTTTGTAGAGGTTGACTTCTCGATTAAGTATACAGCTATCTCTATGAATTATCAAATAATAATATCAATAAGCAAGGATGGCAAATATGTTTCAAGTTATAAACCAACTCTCAGGATTTCACAGAAACTCAAAGGATCACTGTATTAAGAACTCTGACCCCATAATCAGAATAAATGAGGAAAATGTGATCATTTACAGATGTCTGTCTTGGATATAGTGTTGGTAGATTATTGACATCTCATCAGAGAAATCAAGGCAACAATAAAAAATAGAATCTTCTTTCCCAGAACAGATGAAACAGATAAGAAGCACCTGTAGGTTTGGTTACTTATCTGCTTTGGGTAAGGCAAATTCAATGAAACTCAGCTTACATCAATTCAATTTCACAGAAACATGTGCCATGCAATGAAATGTGCCATGCAATGAAATGACCCTTTAGTAAAATGAGGAATAGGGCATTCACTTTGAGATCTTGAATATATTTTTCACAGATGTAAATACATATATATATAAAAGGTTTTCTCCTTTTGTACTACCACAACACACTAACTTAGAAATAAGTTATGCACAATACACACTCAAAAACAGTAACAGTGAAGCCAAATGTCTTTTTCTCTGACATGATCATTATCATCAGTTTGTTCCAGCCCCTTCAAATATTAAATCTACAGTTAACATAGAGATTGGCGTTAAAAAGGCAGAGTAATGTATGGATCCAGTGATTCCTGTTATACAGTCAACTCTAAAATATCACCTGTTTTCACTCAGGAATTCATATCAACCTTGGTCTCCATAATTCAGTTTAAGAACAAATGATATCTACTATCTTTTACTATATTTACACCTAACAAATGTTTTAGCTGAGTTTTTCTCATCACAGAATTGATATGAATTTCATCGCAATGTCAGTCTTTTTATTTCATTTTCTTTGTATGATAAAAATACACTATACAACCCTTGAATCATGCTAGCTATAAATATGATATGAATCAATGACTATGATTTTCTCATAATAAAATGTGAAATATTGTAAAGCACCTTGAGATTTCCTTTTTACCAGAATAGGGAAGTAAACCACTGGGTGTTACAGTGCATAAAACTTTTATGGAAAGAATACAGATAAGTTGTAACCTTTGAGGTCTGTACATTCTGGAGCACAAATAAGAGTTTGAAATATCTGGGTTCTAGATTCAAAAATTAACTTTTCAGAAGTGCTAACCTAAATTATATATATTAGTTTTTCTAGCCCTTTCATAACAATGTAACACAAATGAAGTGGCAAAAACAGCGTAAAGTTGTTATCTCACAGGAGGCCAGAGATCTGAAATTAAAATGAGAACATGATTGGTTCCCTCTCAGGACTGTCAGAGACAGTCTGTTCCACGTGTCTTTTCCTAGCTTCTGGTGGGTTGATAATTGTTGGCATTTCTTGATTTGTGGAATCATCCCTCAACGTCTGCCTTCATCTTCACATGGTATTTTCCCTGTGTGTGTTTGTCTGTACTCGAATTTCCTCTTTTTATAAGGACACCAGTCATATTGGAATACAGCCTATCCTAATGACCTAATTTAAAATAATTATATCTACAATGATCCTATATCTAAATCAAGTCACATTCTGAAGTACTGATAGTTAGGACGTCAACATATAAATTTTGGGGGAGAGGTAAGCACAAATCAACTCACAGTGTCACGTGCATTGAGAAATACTGTTGTGGTCATCTTTAAAAAGTACAATCTGGCAAGAAGATTTTATTTGGTCCAAATGAGGTATAAAACAAAGCCATAGCCATGGATTATATACTAAATTGTAGGTGTTAGTCCTCATGTTATTTACTAAGTGTCATATACTTAATAAGCTCTGTGTTAGGAGTTATCAGAGTATCAGAATATTGAAATGAATCAAGAATAATGCATATTCCTTGCCCTCTAAAATGCCCAAGCCAATGAAACATAAAACATGACTGTAAACATTTGTAAAGGATTTTCTTTCATGCTAAAAGGTTGTAGACATTCAGCAACTGGGCTCAGAGATCAGTCAGTTCACAAAGGAGGTGGGTCCTTGACTGGGTCTTGAGGAAGAGGAACCAGTTCAATTCATGGAAGGGTTCTAGTACAAAACAAAAGCAAATAAAGAAAACTGTTTCTCTGGAGGGACATAAAAGATAAGATAGCTATGCAAATGGGCATATAAAGAAGATATAAAATCTCAGTGGGAAGAATAGAAAAAGATCTTTGAAGATGTTAGCATTTGAGATTAACTGGGAAAATGCAGAAGATTTGATATATAGAAAAGGAAGATAGAAGTTTATGATTTTCTGAATAAGGCATATTACAGAAATATTCATGTAGTCTAATGTGGCAAGAGTATATATTTAGTAAAAGGTGAAAAATAAGAATAAAAAAATAAATAGAGTCACTAAGTAATGAGCCTTATACTTTTCCAAAGAGAATGTATACTCTGGATAGCCAGTTTTTACGTATGAGGAAGATGGTTAAATGACGACATGAGCATTAAGAAGTTATCTCGCTGGGCGCGGTGGCTCACGCCTGTAATCCCAGCACTTTGGGAGGCTGAGACGGGCGGATCACGATCTCAGGAGATCGAGACCATCCTGGCTAACACGGTAAAACCCCGTCTTTACTAAAAATACAAAAAAATAAGCCGGGCGTGGTGGCGGGCGCCTGTAGTCCCAGCTACTGGGGAGGCTGAGGCAGGAGAATGGCCTGAACAAGTGAGGCGGAGCTTGCAGTGAGCCGAGATCGCACCACTGCACTCCAGCCTGGGTGACAGAGCAAGACTCCGTCTCAAAAAAAAAAAGAAAAAAAAAAAACTTATCTCATTCTGGGAATGCTGAAAGGGTGAAACAGAAAAAATATGTAGAAGCAATGAAATCTGGAGTCCCTTTCAGTGATTGGTATTCTTATTTTTAATTCCATCAAACTAACTTCTCCACCAGTAGTCATGCTTATCAAAATGTTCCCCAAAGCATCATATTTGTTAAGGAAATAACTTGAGAATCTCTCTTCTTGGATTTTTTTCTTATATTTTCTTTGATATTTCTTTAGTGGTTCAGATTCAGAACAAATGTTGCTATCCATGTATTTTGTATTGTCATGAATTTTAATATAGAAATCACTCGTACAAATAATATAAGTTTAAACATGTTGAGTCTTCTACCCAACTTTCATCGTCTTAACCAATCTACATTATGGAATACTCATACTTCTGTCAGGATATCTTGATTATTCTGTGTGACACAGGGTCATCTTACATAGTTACTAAATGAGGGCACCAAGGGCAATCCACATATCAAATATTGTAACTGGATAAACATGTATATTATATTGTAAATCATAATTATATGTAAAATTGATGTATCTCATATTAAATATTACACATACATAAATATTTTCAAATTACTAAGCTCAATTTCTTCTTTATTTTTAGATAAACTATAAATTTTTACACAAATTTTAGGATTTTCTTCATGTGCTCCTCTGGATAATCTTCCAAACTCTTAGGAATGCATTAATCTCACTTGGGAGATATCTAGAGTAAACCCGTGAAAATGAAGCTGCTGAAGACAGGAGATGGAGAAGAAATAATAAATGTAGGCAAAATGAAATTGGCATCTCACTGAATATAGGGTTTTAGACAGTCCTTTTGAAAACTCTCATTGGGTAAGTATATATTGTTTGTGTGGAATATTGGCTAGTTTTGGCATTAAACAACAACAACTAACAATATGACCATCAAAAGCTTTATCTTGGTGCTCAAAACATACTGCTTAAACTGTATGTAGTGTTTTCAATGTTACATTAAATTTACCTACATTACCAAACAACACCCACTAAGAAGTGAATGTATCAAGAAGCTATCCAACATAAAGATTCAATTTGGGTAACGGAATGCACAACAAATCAGCATGAATTTTGTGTACTTTCTACCATAATAAAGAATTACCTTTCAAAAAAGAAAAACTGGCAAAACATTTGTTGGAAGAGCCCTTTAAGCTAAGTGCTAAGTACAATTCATTCCAACACATTTCAGTATTCATCTTCTTCAACTATCTCATCCAAATGATCAGCTGTCATTATATCAGAAGACAAATATATCCATCAAGAGGATGTTAGAAGAAAAGCAGAGAGCAAGACAAATGTCTAAAAGTTTGGGACAAAACACAGTAAGAACAGAATCTAGAATGGGAAAGATGCATCATGAGGACACACAGTGGAGACATAAACAGAGACTAAGTTTATCCCACAACACAATGAGGCAGAACCTCTTTTTATTTATTTATTTATTTATTGAGACTGAGTCTCGCTCTATTGCCCAGGCTGAAGTGCAGTAGCACAATCTCGGCTCACTGCAATCTCCGCCTTCTGGGTTCTAGCAATTCCCATGCCTCAGCCTTCCGCATAGCTGGGGTTACAGGCACCCGCCACATGCCTGGCTAATGTTTGTATTTTCAGTAGAGACGGAGTTTCACCATATTGGCCAGGCTGGTCTCAAACTCCTGACCTCAAATGATCCACCAGCCTCAGCCTCCCAAAATGCTGGGATTACAGGAGTGAGCCACCGCGTCCAGCCCAGCAGAACTTCATTAAGGTGGCCTTGACCTCCCTCATTAACCAGGGAGCTTCATAAATTTCAGATATTATTTGTATCTCTAACCTCTTACTTCCTGTTTCTAATAAACTTTTTTTTTTTTTTTTTTTTTTTTTTTTTTTTTTTTTTTTTTTTGAGATGGAGTCCCTCTGGGTGGCCAGGCTGGAGTGCAGTGGTGCGATCTCGGCTCACTGCAATCTCTGCCTCCTGGGTTCAAGTGATTCCTCTCCCTCAGCCTACCGAGTAGCTGGGACTACAGGTGTGCACCATCACGCCCGGCTGATTTTTTGTCTTTTAGTAGACACAGGGTTTCACCATGTTGGCCAGGATGGAGTCAATCTCCTGACCTCGCGATCTGCCCGCCTCGGCCTCCCAAAGTGCTGGGATTACAGGCGTGAGCCACCGCGCCCGGCTTAATAAACTTTCTTAACCCTCACAGCTTCTCTTCCAGTCTTACATAGCTTGTTTCACATAAGAGTTACCTAGCTAAAGCAACTCATTTCTTTAAGTGCTGAGCATTTCCTCCTGTGTAATCTCTACTTGGGGCTGCTTACCGGTTCTACTTTAGTTTCTACACATTGTCGTGAGGAGATGGGATAGTTCCCTTGACCCCCTTCACAGGCATTTCACCCCCTTCATTCATTTCACTTAGCTTGATGCTGGCCACTTCTCGCGAGAGGGAGCCTGTGAGCAAATGAGTGTGTGAACCAAGTGAACAAACACTGGAACAACTGAAGTGAACGAATGCTGAAACCAGCCGGTCGCACCTCTCTGGTGGGAGCAGGCTTTGCAGGGCCCGCAGCAGCGTCCAAGAGAGTTACAACCAATGGTCTTGCAGCTCTGCCTTCTGGGGACGACCAAATGCCAACCACCTCAGGGGAGGGTCAGGGTGGCAGCCCCTGCCCTCCCGACACCCAGGTTCTTGTCCAGCATCCAGGAAGAATCAGGTCACACGAACTGTTTGAAAGGTGATGAATGCAGAAGACTTTATTTAGCGGTGGGTGGCTCTCAGCCGAAAAGGAGGCTGGAAAGGGGATGGGAAGGTGATCTTTCCCTGAAGCTGACCATCTTTGGCTGGGCTCCTCTCCAAAGCTGCACCGTTAGTTAGGCGCATCTATTTGTAGTCTCCCATATTCAGTTGCTTCTTGGCTTGCGGCTCAGCCACTTGCATCCTCCATGTTTAGCTGCTTGTGTTGCTCTCGGAGCTGAAGTCTTTTATGAGCACAGGATGGGGGCGGCACAGGCCAAAAAGGCAACATTTGGGCGGAAAAACAGGGTCAGCTGTTTTCACTTATGGCCGCGGTTCCAGGCTTAAGGGTATCGCTTAGCCCAGAGCGCAGCCCCTCTGTATCAGTGTCTGTGACATATGTATAGTCTGGCTACTTAACTCTCTATTTTGCTCCAGACCACAGATCCTATGTGATCCTGGACTCATGTGTTCCTTCCTTTTTTCTAGATGTTTCGTTTGGTGACATATTAGATGCACTACTTGCTTTTCTGCCCCGACCCAAATCGAATACCTTTTCTGGAATTCTTATTAAACATCATTTTCTTGACAAGAAACCTGCTATATACCTCTCCTGAGCTTGTGAAAGTTTACAGCTAGAGAACTGAGAATTGGTATTCTTGTTTTGTTTGTTGGTTTTTATGGCAGAGGTCAGAAAACTACAGGCCATAGGCCAAATCTTGTCCAATGCCTGTTTTTATAAAGAAAGTTTTATTGAAATAGTCATGCCCATTGGTTGATCTATTGCCTGTGGATGCATTTGTATTGTGGAAGAGTTCAGTAGTTGAGACAGCGACCATATGATATACAAAGCCTAAAATGGTTACTGTTTTGCCCTTCATAGAAAAAGTTTGCTGATCTCTGAGTTAGAATTTTTAAGAAATGAGGAATCTATTTGAGTAATGCAAATACAGAGTATTTAACTTCTCCAGAAGAAAAATGGAGGAAGTGAAGGTTGGTGCAAAAGTGGGAAAGCTGGGATTTTTCCATGGCTACTCTCATTCTGGATTCCCCTTCTTCCCTTTAGAATAGATGTCCAAATACTCTCACTAATCTGCTGCAGAAAAATTTATTTCTCTATGACTTCCTCTGATCCTGTGGCATGTGCCTGAACCAGAGCTAACCAGTAGAATTTCCTGTGATGATGAACATATTCTATATTCTGTATTTTCCAGTAGAGTAACCAATACCGCTATGTAGCTATTGAGTAATTAAAATGTTGTTAGGGTGATTGAAGAACAGACTTCTTAAATTTTATTTTATTTTAATTAACTTAAATTCAAATTACAATAGCCATACGTAACTAAGGGCAGTCAGATTGAACAAAACAGTTCCAAACTTGGATCTTCTCTCTACTTGAACTATCATTAAATATTTGTATTTTCTTAGTAGAGCGATAGATTTGATATTAGATATGGGAATCTCAGAAAACAATTAATGCTCTTTATATTGAGTCACTAATATTGCATACGTATTAGCTCTGAAAGCTATATTTGTGTCTAAAAAATGGAAAGATTCTTTATTCGATGAATGATAACTTTTTTTTTCAACCCACTCTGCTAAACCACACTCTGGGCCTTGGGGCTGTGGCCGAGAATGAAGCACAGAGACAACAATAAACTACTGTGTACTGGGGGAAGTTATTATCAGTTTCCCATGAGAGAAAAAAGGTATCACCAAGACAGCTGGGAGATTCACCCGCCTTGGCTCTGGATACAAGAAATCAAATTGGTCCTTAGATTTTATGTTAACAGGTCAGGGTTTAGGTGAAATTAGACCTGAGTTTACACTGTATACAACATCCATTTAAAGTGGTCACTTAAAGTGGACCAAATGACAGAATCAAAGTAAATCTTTGGAAGAACACAATCTTTAATGCAGGCCTTGCAGATTCCTCCCAGATAAACTTCCAGCAAATATACAGGTTAAACACACACACACACACACACACGAAAACGAGGCATAAAAGGTAAGAATAATTTAAAGACATGTAATGTAATACCAGAATTGCATAGACAAGGACTTCAGTGAAGTATAAGCCAGGACTTAACATTTGAGACAATGTAAGAATGACCTCAGAGCTTTTCAGAAATTATCAGGGCTGCTCCTTCAACCACAGGCCCAGAGTTCAAGGGCCTGTGGAGCAGAATGATTTCAAAGGAGAGGCCCTGTTGCCAGCACTGCTTCATGTTTCAGGCTTGGGTCCAGCCCTCTATCATTCTGCTTTTCTGTAGCCCCAGGTAAGGCTCAAACAGACCCCTACTGTAGTGTGATGCTCCCAGCACAGCTGTAGGGGCAGAATCTCAGCCTTAGTGTGTTCAGGAGTGGGGACCTCCTCCCCAGTGGACCTGGAGGGTGTAGCATGTAGTTAAAGAAGATTATTCTCAAGACTTAGGGTTTTGGACTTGCTGGGGACTTGTTGCTCCTTTCTTCTTTCTTTTGGAATGGGAATGTCTGTGCTGAGCCTGTCTCATCACGATATTTTGGAAGCACATGATTTGTTTGATTTCACAGATTCACAGCTGAAGAGCAATTTGCTTTAGAATGAATTCTGCCTTTAATCTCACCCAAATCTAATTTAGATGATATTTAGATGAGACTTAGGACTTAGTCTTTCAAATGGATACTGGAACAAGTTAAGACTTTTGGGGCTACTGGGATGAAATGAATGTGTTTTGCATGTGAGAAGCACATCCATTTTGGGGGCCAGGGTTGTGATGCTATGGTCTGAATGTTTATATCTCCCTAAAATTCATATGCTGGAATCCTCACCCCCAAGTTGATGATGTTATAAGATGGGGCCTTAGGGAGGTGGTTGGGTCATGAAGATAGAGCCCTCATGAATTGGATTAATGGTTTTGTAAAGGGAGCCTGAGCGATACCGCTCCTCATTTGGCCATGTGAGGAAAGAGTAAGAAGTAAGCTAGGAGGAAGTAGAAAGTGTGCCCCTCACCAGATGTCAAATCTGCTGGTTCTTTGATCTTGGATTTCCCAGCTTCTAGAACTGTGAGAAATAAGTTTCTGTTTATAAGCCATCCCTTCCCAGTCTGTAGTATTTTGTTATAGGAGCTCAAATGGACTAAAACAGTAGGCATCCATAGTTTTTACCTAATTTTCATGGGAGTAATTCTAATAGCTAATTCATGAGTTTAAGGACCAGCAGAATGTTTCTGATACAGGGTTTGGCAGACTAGATTCATAGGCCAAATGCCAAGAAGCCTGTTTTCATAAAGGTGCATTGGAAATTTAGACATGCCAGTTATTTACATATTTCCTATGGCTACATTTATTCTACAATGATGAGCAGAGCTGAATATGGATCACAAAGCTAAAAGTATTTTTATCTGACCCTTTACAAAAATGTTGGCTGAACATTTAGGCAGATAGGTAGATAGAAATATATTGATTATGGAAATATAGGTAGATAGACAAATTTTATTTATAGGTATATATAAAAATATCAAATATATTTCTTTACAAACATGGCATATTATGAGCTTTTAAACAAAGGTTGAACTATATCAAGTACTTTTTTCTACTGTTGGTATTATATCTGCTTTACTCTTTAATCTTTTAATGTACTATTTTTAAAATTAAATTATAATATTAAAGTATTTTATCACTAGGATAAACAATATTTATTTATGATATCTTCTAATACACAGAGTTTTAACTTGAATATTTGGCGGATATTTGCATCTCTATAAATAATGTGTTTTATAAGTTTTCTATATTATTTCTATAATTTTAGTATAATTACATTTATCTCATGGGGAGGAAAGTACATTATAAATCATTAATATATCACATTAAGTATATATTCTGGATGTTTTCTTTAAAAATTTACTGAGTTACATAAGTTTACTGCCTCGGGAACATTTTTGATGTTAAAAAATTTTAATTTCTCCCACATATTTCATCTATTAGCATATTCTATGGCTCTTGAATTATAATTTCTGAAGTATATTTATGCTATTTAATTTTGCAAATCTATTAAAAATGATCATATATAGCAATGGTCAACTATAGACACTGTCGTAGCAATATCTAGATTATAGATTGTATTGCCAACTAAAAATAAAATGACACTCTGGTGTTTACAAATGGTACATCATTGTTTTAACAATAAGCATTACCCTGAACCTAAGAGGGTAAAAGATATATAGTTACAGGCAATTAAATTTCCTTTCCTGTGGATGTTTTATTTATATCCTTGAACTACTTCTTCTCTGAGGTTTTTTTTTTTTTTCATTGATTTGCAGGTACCTTTTATGTAATCTGTAGATTATCATTTTGTCAATCATAATATTACAATTATATTACTCTTCCAGTCTGGGCTTGTGTTTTCATTTGGTTTATAGCTTGATTGTGGTTTGTAAGTTGGTGTTTGGGGGTGATAAGGTCTAGAGTTACTTCATTCTCAGATGGATAGGCAATTCCTAACTATCCAATGAACCCAATTGTTACCCCCTGCAACAAACAGGTACAGAGGTACCTGTCTGGGCTCCTATGTCTGGGCTATACTTATGTCTGGGCTCCTATGTCTGTGTCTGCTTCTTACTGCTTATAGCTTCAGGTGTAAACCACAACTTAACATGGTAGATTCTCTCGTTTTTCACTTTAATCTCTAGAAATTCCCTTTCCTTGTATTTTAACCTATGATTTTTTGAAGTATTTAAAACATTCAATATAACATTTTTGATGTTTGCAACGGAATGAAAAGGTCTTAAAATATGTTCAATTCACAGTATAAACTTTAAAAAAGTTGTATTTTCTGCTTCTGTTTTAATTAATTATTTAATATTACTTTATATATAAATATATGTGTATATATATAATATATGTGTTTGTGTGTATTTTCTCCTAGTTTCTTTTCTGGGATGGAGTAGTGGTGAGGATTATTTTAATGTAGCTTTTCAAATTGTCTAATGAATACATTTAAAACTATAAAATTCCCACTTTATTTTCTCTTTGGCTATATCCTTTAGGTTGGAATATATAGTATTGTCTTTGTCCTTGCCTTCCAAACAGTCTAATTTTAATGATAATTTTAAAATCTAATTTTTAAAATCTTTTTAATGCTTGTGTTACTTATTTTAAAAATACAAGTGATTTTTTTGACTCCTCTGTTATATTAAATTCTGGCTTTATTTGGTTTTTGTAAGAGATTATAACATATCAGCTCTGTGTTATGGCAGTTATTGAGTTCACGTGTGTGTGCATTCACATGCTCAAATGTGACTGTTTTCTTGTAAATGGCCCTTTGAATTAAAATTCTCTTTAATTCAAATACACAAATATGCATAGGTGGTGAGCCTGAGGAGACCACAGAGGACAGAGTTTTTCTCAGGACGAGAATTGGCAAGAGTGATGATGTCAGCTCAAGCTTTCTTCTCATTTTTTTTGTTTTGTTTTGTTTTTTTTCCTAGTAAGAATACAAAGCATACACGTGGGGGCAAGAACACATGGTAATACGAAAAAAACAATCCCCAGGATCTCTTTCCCCATTCACAGACGTGAGTTTGAATTTTGATGGTATCATGGCCCATACTTAAAATGTGATCCATCACATCAGAAAAGCCCAGATTATGAACTTGCTGTTTTTCTCCCTCTATAAGCTAAGAAAAATTGTGGTCCTATTTTTTAGTCTAAGAATTCTTTGTTTTGCTTTTTCAAATGTTATTTATGTTTTCTTTCCCAGTTTAGTTGGAAAGGAACTTTACATATATATGCTCAAGTGCATTTGAGATACAGTAATGTCAATGTCCATTAAACTTCCATAAATTAATTCCCATTTCCCAGTACCATTAAATAGCTTATGAATGACCAACTTTTCTTCTGAGAATAACTAGCAACCTAAATAAAATACAAAGACAACATAGGACTGCTGAAATAATGAGGACGAAGGAACTGAAATTCTATAAGAAGAGAACCATGAAGATGTCAGTTGATGGTTTTCTAGGGCCATTTACCAATGTTGGGTAAAGAACAAGAGACCAATATAATGGATTTTCATGGTCAGAGGGCTACTTCTGGAAGAGAGAAAAACATCTAAGCATTTGCCTGTCTTGTGGGGCTTATGAGAGAATATTGTAGTCTTGGGTGGTCAAGTTGTTCTTATTTCTGGATACACTTAAAAGGGATATACGTAAAATGTAAAGAATTTCAAATGGGAGTATGTAAAGTGAATGCCCTATAAAGCAAATATAAAATACAAAGCTATATAAATATAGGTATTGATACAGATATGAAGGTAGATTGATTACATTTATCTTTCTTGCTTCCTTATTCTTTTTAATGGATAGGATATATAGTAAAAGTCTCAGTTGCAGTGAAGATGAACAGAGGACCTTTGCCTTACTTCAATTATCAACATCAACCTACTGAGAAGTAAAGCAAATAATTCTAAAAAGCCTCTGTGTGTGCAGGTGTTAATTAGGGCCTTAAAGTGATTACTAATATTTTAGGATCACAGTTTAGCCTATTAAAATAACAACAATCTCTTTGTTAGCATATGTTAAGCTGTATAAAAACAGTATCTGTGTTTCACATGTAAGATGTTTCTTGAGTTTGTTTAGTTCACTAATTTTATGGTTCAGACAGTGGGAGATCTAACTGGTTTAGTACGTTCAGCATACTATATAGCTATGTGAATCAAACACATTTCAATATTCTTCTGTCAAAGTACAATATTAAATCAATCTAAGAAATAGTTGTTGGCCTCCAGCTGTGTTATATTATTAACAATAATCTCTGGAGGTAATTATTATTGTCTACTTTTTTGAATCATTTGATATGCTTTGAATTTTTTGAATCTTTTTTTAAATCACATCAAATGATTCAAAAAAGTAGAGCATCATTTTAAATACATTAATTACCACCAGCTATTAGTGATGAATGGGTGGTGAGAGAGAATGCTCTGTCCCCTCCAAAAATGTTTAGCAGTGCCTAACACACACATAGATCTAGTGGTGCCATAAAAGAAATTTTGAATAATGAGTGTGAAACATAGCATGCAAATAGTACAATTTAACTTTGCCATTTATCCTTGATTATCTTTTCTGTACAGATACAGTATATAATTTAAGGTGACAAGTCTTTAGTAACCTGCTGGACAGTTGTAATCTTTGGAAATGCCAGGCTTCCTCACAAAATCCTGCCCTTAAAAATAAACAGCATCATCTGTGTTTTACGTCATATGTGGCTTTGGCCTCAATCTCGACCTTTAACTCATCAGGAACAATTTCATCAGTTACATGACTTCTGAAAAATAAGTGATTAACAATCATTATACAGACATACAAACACCACTGAAAGGGGTCTGCTCTGAAAGCAGCTGAATGGCTGATTTTTCTGTTTCTAATCAAATGAATTTCTGATAAATATGCCACTGTGTTTATAGATATATTTATATTATTTGCATTTGTTAAGTTCTTCAAAGTTCATAACTGCTATATCTTTCCAATGTAATTATCTTCTATCAGTCATAAACATGTCTCCTTGTTCCATTTAATTCTTTTCAACTTTTATTTTCTTTTGTGTCACACTGTCTTTACCTTACTTTATTTTGTCCTTATTTGTGTAGTGAATTACACATTTTTTTCCCCAAGTTTTTTACATCCTTTAGTTTTAAGTGTGTCACTTATAAATGGCTGGACTTTATTTTTGTTATTGTCCCTGATCTTTGTATGATGGTAGTAACAATAATAGCTAACATTGTTCTCTTACTATGGCCAGGAGCTGTTCTAAGTGCTTTATATGTTAAGGATTGAATCCCCAGAATAATTTTAAGAGATAGTTATTAATCCTACTTTACACATTGAACAATTACTTTCCATATGGTGGAGAGAACACTGGCATTCAGCTGTCTGGCTCCAAAGCTTGCTTTTTAACCACTGCATTCCTTCATGTTTTGGTCTTTTTTTACTTCTCCATGTGTATTTAATTGAGAGCAAGAAAAGACAGATCAGGGAATATTATTCTTATGTTATCCTAGTCGGTGTAATGTATTAGAATTTATTTAGCTAAATGCTATAGCGCAGAAGTTATAACCCCTCTTTCAAGAGATTTATAGTCCATCAGGAAGTTAGGGTTGGCAAACATACCTATTACAACAAAGAGTTTTGCAATAGTCTAGAATGAATGCTGAATTATTTCGTATACACTAGGTATGCTATGGAACTCAGAGAAGATGAAGAGCCTCATGAATAGGTTTATTTTAGGTATGTTGAACAATAACTATATTGATTCAGCTTGCAGTTAACCTGGTACATATCTTGCTTTGCCATGCTAAGTGGTTACAATTGCAGTAGAATAATTTAGAAGCAACTATAAATTAATATCTTTAGAAATAAGCAGAGATATTGAAGGGGAAGCTGACTCAGCTTTTTCTTTGGTAGCTACTTATAATTTAAACATATATGTTGACTCATTTAGTCATTGTAATTATCCTGAAGGCAGAAGGAATACAAGGAGATGGAAGAAATAACTATGTTTGTGCCATATGACACCCTTTTCATGTATTCATTCATTTGTGCATCCTTGAATGTATGTATGTTTTAATACTTTGGTTTAATAGTCACTGAGCACCTTACTATGTGATTGGCATAATTACAGATAATGGGGATGCAGGAAATACTAGACAATGTAATCCTTATAACAAGCCCCCCAATTTACACACAATAAAACATATTCAACTGTTTTGAAACTAAGGGTCAGAGTAGTGACTGATAAGCCACAGAGTCACACATAATTTCTCTAACTTTAAAGTCCGTGATCTTTTCACTACTGTAACTTTCCACAGAGAATGAGGAAGCCTCTTAAAATGTTGCAATGAGATAGATATTTGGGTAGTGAACATTATTTTTACTTTCTCATTAATTCATGAAATAATAATTCAATATTAGATACCTTAATTTTAAAGAATTTTTGCTTGATGGATTCAGTGAATAATCAAAATAACCAAACTTTATTCCTGTTATTAAATATATGATTACTTATTGTTTCTTTATTATTTATTGACTGTTGTTTGCGTGTCACAACAAAAATTGCATGTTTCTCAGTTATGTGGCAAAGCAATTTTCAGCAACTGTTTACCAATACTGCCCCTCAATCATTTATATTAATGGCTCCAAAATGTTTTGTTTACATTTCTTTCTATAATAACAGTATAAAAAGACTGATGAAGCAGTTCACCAATTATCGCTGGAGATATTATTCTAATGAAAAGATGGGAAAAACATAGAATTTAAGACTCTAAAATAGTGCTATCAGCATACATTTTTTTAAAATGACAAGAGGCCAGCCAACAACATCACTTGAGCTATTGAGCCTAAGAAGTTGACAGATGATACTAGTAACCCACTTAAGTCAAAGCCCTTAATAGCATAACAATAAATTCATCTACTCAATATTAAGCTATCCAGAGACTTCCAGTTTCTTTTTCTTTTTTTCTTTTTTTTTGTTTTTTGAGATGGAGTCTTGCTCTGTCGCCCAGGCTGGAGTGCAGTGGTGCCACATGGCTCACTGCAATCTCCACATCCCGGATTCAAGCAATTCTCCTGCCTCAGCCTCTCAAGTAGCTGGGATTACAGGCACATGCCACTATGCCAGGCTAATTTTTGTATTTTTAGTAGAGATGAGGTTTCACCATATTGGCCAGGCTGGTCTCGAACTCCTGACCTTGTGATCCATCTGCCTTGGCCTCCCAAAGTGCTGGGATTACAGGCATGAGCCACCCAGTTTCTTAGATATAAATGCATTTTAAAAAACCTCTCTGGAGACTTTTGAATCTAAATATTAGCTGTTATATTGCAATTGGAAAATTCTTAGTATGCATAGGATTATGTCAAAAATGAAAAAGTAATGAATGGAGTTATCCCAAGTCACACCAGTTCAAAGGTTACTTCCAGTAATTTCAGCTTTGTTCACAAATGCTGAAGTTAACTTCTTGGTGGCCCTGGAGAGATGCCAAGCACATTTAAATTACCATGAAATTTAAACTGGGTGCAATACATTTTCTAGTGAATGACAGTCATCTGTCTGGAATGAAAGATGAACTCAGTTAACTCTCTATATTGTTGTGTTTTATTTCACCAATGGCCCAATCTTTTGCTTATTCGGAATGTTGGGTAATGCTTTTAAGAATTATAGATAAAGAATATACAAAGTGCATGAGCTAATGAGATGTCTGTCTATTATTTTCCTTGCATTGCAGTGAACACACCACCTATAAAATTATCTTAAAGTGTTCTCTTTGATTGCTATCGTTATAGGCCTAATGTTCAACCCCTCTCCATCTGGTAATCTGTCTCTATTGTATATTTAAATACTAGCTTACCAAAGGACTTTGATGCAAGAAAAATAATACTGTCTTTTAATAGTTTTAAACTAAAACTAGGAAATTAATAATTTATTTACATGTTTATATAAATTTTAACAAAAATTTTCACATACTCAGGAAATGATAGCAAATATTACAGTGAATGCAAGTATATCCAATTATCTTTATTTAACTTTTAAGTTCAGAGGTACACGTGCAGGTTTGTTATATAGGCAAACTTGTGTCATGGGAGATTGTTGTACAGATTATTTGGTCACCCAGGTATTAAGCCTAGTTCCCATTAGTTATTTTTCTTGATCCTCTCCCTCCTTCTACCCTCCACCCTCTGGTAGGCCTTAGTGTGTGTTGTTCTCCTCTATGTGTCCGTATGTTTTCATCATTTAGCTCCCATTTAGCAGCAAGAACGTGCAGTATTTCTTTTTCTGTTTCTACTTTAATTTGCTAAGGATAATGGCCTCTGGATCCATCCATGTTCCTGCAAAGGACATAATCTCATCATTTTTATGGCTACATAGTATTCCATGGTGTATATGTACCACATTTTCTTTATCTAGTCTACTGTTGATTGGGATTTAGGTTGATTCCATGTCTTTGTTATTTTGAATTGTACTTCAATGATGATATGTGTGCATGTGTCTTTATGATAGAATGATTTATATTCCTTTGGATATATATCCAGTAATGATATTGCTGGGTCAAATGGTAGTTCTGTTTTTAAGGAACGCCACACTGTTTTCCACAATGGTTGAACTTATTTCCAGTCCTGTCAACAATATATAAGCATTCCTTTTTCTCTGCAACCTCACCAGCACCTGTTATTTTTTGACTTTTTAATAATGGCCATTCTGGCCAGGTGTGGTGGCTCATGCCTGTAATCCCAGCACTTTGGGAGGCTGTGGTGGGCGGATCATGAGGACAAGAGATCGAGACCATCCTGGCCAACATGGTGAAACCCCATCTCTATTAAAAATACAAAAATTAGCTGGGTGTTATGGTGTGCACCTGTAGTCCCAGCTACTTGGGAGGCTGAGGCAGGAGAATTGCTTGAACCCAGGAGGTGGAGGTTGCAGTGAGCCGAGATAGCACCACTGCACTCCAGCCTGGCAACAGAGTGAGACTCTATCTCAAAAATAATAATAATAATAATAATAGCCATCCTAATGGATGTGAAATGGTATCTCATTGTGGTTTTGATTTGTGTTTCTCTAAAGATCAGTGATTTGAGCTTTTATTCATATGCTTGTTGGTCACACATATGTCTCCTTTTGAAAGTATTTGTTAATGTTCTTTGCCTACTTTTGAATGGAGTTGTTTGTTTTTTTCTTGTAAAATTGTTTAAGTTCCTTATAGTTGCTGGATATTAGACCTTTATCAGATGCAGTTTGCAAATTTTTTCTGCCATTCTGTAGGTTGTCTGTGTATTCTGTTGGTAGTTTCTTTCGCTATGCAGAAGCTCTTTAGTTTAATTAGATCGCATTTGCCAATTTTTGCTATTGTTGTAATTGCTTTTCAGATCTTCATCATGAAATCTTTGTCTATTCCTATGTACAGAATGGTATTGCCTAGGTTGTCTTCCAGGGTTTCTGTAGCTTTGGATTTTACATTTAAGTATTTAATCCACCTTGAGTTAATTTTTGCATATGGTTTAAGGAAGGGGTCCTGTCTCAATCTTCTGGAGATATGGCTAGCCAGTTATCCCAGCACCATTTATTAAATAGGTAGTCCTTTCCCCATTGCTTGTTTTTGTCAGCTTTGTTGAAGATCAGATCTTTATAGGAGTGTGGCCTTATTTCTCTGTTCTCTATTCTGGTCTGTGTGTCTGTTTTTTTGTACCAGTCCCATGCTGTTTGGTTACTGTAGCCCTGTAGTATAGTTTGATTTTTCTAGTTCTGTGAAGAATGTCATTGGTAGTTTTATAGAAATAGCATTGAATCTATAAATCACTTTGCCCAGTATGGCCATTTTAACAATATTGATATTTCCTATCCACGAGCATGGAATTTTTTTGTTTGTTTGTTTGTTTTTTGTTTGTTTGTGTCATCTCTGATTTCTTTGAGCAGTATTTTGTAGTTCTCCTTGTAGAGATCTTTCACCTCACTGGTAGTTGTATTTTAGGCATTTTTGCTTTTTATGGCAATTGTGAATGGGATTGCATTGCTGATTTGGCTCTTGGCTTGACTGTTGATGATATATAGGAATGCTAGTGGTTTTTGTGTGTTGATTTTGCATCCTGAGACTTTGCTAAAGTTGTTTATCAGCTTAAGGAGATATCGGGCCAAGACTATGGTTTTCTAGATATAGGATTGTCATCTGCCAACATGGATAATTTGACTTTCTCTCTTCCTATTTGGATGCCCTTGATTGCTTTCTCTTGCCTGATTGCCCTAGCCAATACTTCCAATATTATGGTGAATAGGAGAGAGAGGGTATCCTTGCCTTGTGCCAGTTTTCAAAGGGAATGCTTCCAGCTTTTGCCCATTCAGTATATTGACTGTGGATTTGTTATATATGACTGTTATCATTTTGAGGTATGTTCCTTCAATACCTAGTTTCTTGACAGTTTTTTAACGTGAATGGATATTTAATTGTATCAAAATCCTTTTCTGCATCTGTTGAGATAATCACGTGGTTTTTGCCTTTTGTTTATTTGACAAATAACATTTATTGATTTGTGTATGTTGAGCCAAACTTGCATCTCAGAAATAAAGCCTTCTTGATTGTGGTGGATAAGCTTTTTGATGTGATGCTGGATTCTGTTCGCCAGTATTTTGTTGAGGGTTTTTGCAGTAATGTCCATCAAGGATATTGTCCTCAGGTTTTGTTTTGTTGTTGTTTTTTTCTTTGTTATATCTCTGCTAGGTTTTGTTACCATAATGATGCTAGCCTCATGAGTCAGGGAAAAGTCCCTTTTCCTCAGTTTTTTGGAATAGTTTCAGTAGTAATAGTACCAGCTCCTGTTTGTACATCTGGTAGAATTTGGCTGTGAGTTTGTCTTTTCCTGGGCTTCTTTTTTGTTGTTGGTAGCCTATTTATTACTGATGCAGTTTTGGAGCTCATTATTGTTCAGTCCAGGGATTCAATTTCTTCCTGGTTCAGTCTTGGGAGGGTGTACGTGTCCAGGAATTTATCCATTTCTTCTGGATTTTCTAGTTTATGTGCATAGAAGTGTTCATAATATTCTCTGATGTTTATTTTTACTTCTGTAGGGTCAGTGAAAATATCACATTTGTAGTTTCTAATTGTGTTTATTTGGATCTTCTCTTTTTTCCTTCTTTATTAGTGTAGCTAGTGGTGTATTTGATTATCAAATCTTATATGGAAGAAATTCCTTCAAAAATTTGTTGAAGTGAAACAGGGCAGATCAAAATGTGCTTATATTCCCTTCTGACTCCTATATTCTTTTTCTCTCTAGAAGTACCACTTTTATATAAATAATATGTCTTTGCAGTATATGTTTCATAGTGTATGACATTTGTATGTATCTATAAACAATATTTACTATCGTTTTTCATGTCACTAAAACTATCATTCTGCATATATCGTTCTGGATCTTGCCTATTCATTTCAGCGTAACATATTTGATATTTTTTATTTGGTTGAGTTTTTCTGTGGTTTTGCAGTTTATGAATATACCATAATATATGACAGATTCTTGTGTTGATAGATATATTGATCAGCTTTTTGTTATTGCAAATAACTGCAATTAGATCATAGTTTCCTTGGGCATGTAAAAAGGCTCTATATGTTATAATCTCAGGTCCCATTTATGTTCATATGAAAATTGATTCAGTATCACAAAGTTATTCTCCAAAGTTTTTGTACCAATTTATACTATCAGCAGTTGCTATGAGTTTTCATTTCTCTAAATCTTTGCCCACTTTTGGATTGGTCTTTAAATTTTTTTCATACCACTTTTAGAATTAGATTGCTAAATTCTAAAAGTGTAGAAACTCTAAAAGTATAGAATTCTGAAAATTCATTGGATTTTTAGATTAATTTGAGGGAAAATGACATTCCTGTAGTATTAAGACTTTGGATCCAAGATTATGCTCATAATTATTTGGATTTTCTTTCATGCCCTTCAAGAGCATTTTGAATATTTCCCCATGAGGTTATTGCATATTTATTTTACATTACATTCTAACTTGCTATAATTTTGAAATTATATATACATACATTTTTTATTTTAAAATTGCTATTAGGTTTTTTTATGGAAAGTTTTTCAGCCATATTTCTGCACTTTTTTTTTTTTTTTTTTTTTTGAGACAGAGTCTTTCTCTGTGGCCCAGGCTGGAGGTCAGTGGCTCCATCTTGGCTCACTGCAAGCTCCGCCTCCCGGGTTCACGCCATTCTCCTTCCTCAGCCTCCCAAATAGCTGGGACTACAGGCGCCCACCACCACGCCTAGCTAATTTTTTGTATTTTTTAGTAGAGACGGGGTTTCACCATGTTAGCCAGGATGGTCTCAATCTCTTGATCTCGTGATCCACCTGCCTCAGCCTCCCATAGTGCTAGGATTACAGGCGCGAGCCACCGCACCCGGACTTTCTGGACATTTTTTTAGTTATAATTGTGTGACTATATATTATGTTATACTTTCTATACAAACAATCCTAGTATTTAATTTACAAGTTATAACATTTTACATGTTTTGCAATTCTAATATTTCTTTTATTTTGTTTATCAGTATTGCATAATGAAATCTAAAGTCATAATAATGATATAGAATATTTCTGGGTTTTTTTTCTTGTCTTAAAAGGGTACACATCCAGTGTAATCATCAGGTATGATTTGTCCAAAGTGGGATGGTATGTAGATAACTTTTAGTGATTAAAGAAGTTTTCTTCTATTGCTAATTTAATACAAGTTTTTCCTTTTTAAAATTATGAATGGGTTTTGAATCTTACAGATACTAGATCTATTTCTCCCTCCATAAAATTAAGATTTTATACATTAGTATGTTAACATATAAATTATATTTTAGATAATGAGTTTTGAAATTTACTGAGTATTGTTTTTCCCCCATCAAATTAGGTTCTTAACAATTAATTTATTAATACAGTTTAATTATATTCTAAAACTTATTGGGCTTTTTACCTTAATGATGTTAATATAATGATGAATTGCAGTAGTAGATTCTGGGATAAATCCAATTTATTCTACTTGTTTTTAGTAAAGTAAAATGTAAATTTAGTTTCTAAATAATCTATTTATAAATTGGTTATCTATGTATTTAAATATGATACTTATACTTTTCTTAGGTTATACATGTGCAATTATCAAGATTATCTAACCTCATGGAATGATTTGGGTACCTCACCTTCTCTTTCTAACCTGAGATCACTTGTATTTGAAAAGAATGTATACTCTTCAAGGTTTGTAAAAACTGACCTACAAATTTATGTGGGCCTCATATATTTTTGGTATACAGAAGTGAATAAGTGAATGACTGCTCCCTTAGTTCACTTCATTTTTGTTAGTTTATTCCAGTATTTTCTGTTTATTTCTGCTACTTTTAGTAAGACATTTCTTTGATTAAAAAAAATTATCATCCTTGAGACATACACTTGAGCATTCTACAACCTCTGGAGCCAATCTGGCCTAGATGCTCTGTAGTTCTGCTGCCTGCCTTTCATCGCAACACTTCCCTTTATGCTCCTCCAATCCATCTTCCTTCCTTATCTCATGTGTTGAATCTCCAGTTTAATAGATCCCATGTCTTCCTCTTTATTCATTCCTGAATTTTTAGAAGCAATCCTAAAGGAGCTCGAGGCAAGGGAAGTCATATTTTTGTAATGTTCATAATACCAATTTTTTTAACTCTCTCCCCTGAGTGATAATTTGGATATAAAATTCCCGGTTAAAAATAATTTCTCCTCAAAGTTGCGGAGTAATTTCTGGCCTTTTGCATTTCATTGTTGCTACTAAAAAGTTCAATTTCCCCTTCTTTTTATGTCCCATATCTTTTGCCTTTCTTTGAATACTTTTGGAATATCTTGTTACTTTGGTGGTCTAAATAATTTCAGTGATGTATTTATTACCAATCAGTCCCTTTCACTCATTGCAATGAGCATTTTGTGGGCCTTTCCAGCTTGGACTTAAAGTTCTTCAGTTCTGGAAAAGTTTATGATTATTATTCATTATTTATTTCCTTTGTTTTACTGATTTTTACTGGAATGCTTATTGATATGTTGGACCTCCTGATTTGATTTGCCTTCTCTTTTTTTTTTTACTTTTTTCCTCACTTAAAATTCATCTCTTCATTTTTTGTGCTGCTTACTGAAATTTTTCATCAACTTTTTCTTCTCACTATTACATTTACTCTTGTATGTCAGTTCTCTTTTTTTATGATTTTCAACAGCTTGTTCTTTTATACAAATCCTCCCTTTTAAATAGCATAATATTCTTTTTCAACAATGAAATATAATTTATGCCTCAGCATATTAAAATATGTGTTAAAGTTTTCTTCTCATCTCTGAAGTATTTATGTTTTTCAAAGTTTCTGATATTAAGATTTTAAATGTCTCAAATGCCTGACTATTTTTTCTTTCCTACCTCCCTCCTTCGATTCCGTCTTCTCTTTCTTGCTTGCTTGCTTGTTTGCTTGCTTGCTTGCTTTTACTTGCTTGCTTGCTTTTTTATTGTTTTATTTGTTTAAGTATATTTAAGAGTTTTTTTTTTTTTTTTTTTTAAAGCAAAGACACTGGGTGCTAGTTAGTGGCTTTCTGACTGACAAGCTTAAATGCAGAGTAAGCAATGAGATGGGATCCAACCACTTTCTTGGAGGAACATTAAGTCTAAGATGTGTAAGCATTTTCTTTTTTAGTGGACTTTTTTTTTTATTTTTGTTCACAAATAATAATAGTATTTATATATGGGATGCAGAGTGATATTTTGATACATGTATACAATGTGTAGTGATAAAATCAGAGTAATTAATATATCCATCACCTCGAACAATTACCATTTCTTTGCATTGGGAAAATTAAAAAATTTTTCTTCTAGCCATTTGAAATATACAATAAATTATTGTTACCTACAGTCATCCATAGTATTATAGAACACTGGATCTTGTTCATCCTAGCTAGCTATAATTTTGTATCTGTTAACCAATCTCTACCTATCCTCCCGACGCTGTTCCCCTTCCCAGCATCTCACAACCACAATTATACTCTCTCCTTCTATGAGATCAACTTTTCTCAGCTCCTACATATGAATGAGAATGTGTGGTATTTATCATTTTGTGCCTTACTTATTTCACATAATGTCCTCCAGGCTCATGTATGTTGCCACAAATGACAAGATTTTATTCTTTTTCATGACTTGATAGTATTCCATTCCATTTTCTTTATCTGTTTATCTGTGTATGAGTATTTAGATTGTTTCCATATCTTAGCTGTCGTGAATAGTGCTGCATTAAACATGGGTGTGAAGCTATCTCTTCAATATACTAATTTCCTTTCCTTTGGAAAAATACCCAGTAGTGAGATTGCTGGGTCCCATAAAGTAATTCTATTTGTAGTTTTTTGAGAAAACTCGATACTGTTTTTCATAAAGGCTATACTAATTTACATTCTCACAGTGTATGGAGTTCCTTCTCTCTGCATCCCAACAGCATGTTATTTTTTGTTTTTTTTATGATAATTATTCTAAGTAGGATGAGATAATAGATGATTATGGTTTTTATTTGCATTTCCCTAATGATTACTCATGTTGGGCATTTTTTCATGTACTTCTAGGCCATTCATATGTCTTCTTTTGAAAAATGTTTATTCAGATACTTTGCATACATTTTAATAGAATTATTTGTTTGTTTGCTTGTTTTGCTGTTGTATTGAGTTCTTTGTATGTTCTGGATATTAATCCTGTGAGGATAAATGATTTCCAGACATTCTCACTCTACAGGTTGTCTCTTTGCTCTGTTACTTCCTCAGCTGTGCATGAGTTTTGCAGTTTGATATAGTCTCATTTGTCTGTTTTTGTTTTGGTTGCCTTTGCTTTTGAAGGCAGACTTATATGAATTTTTTTTTTCAAACTGATATTATTAAATTATTCCCCTATGTTTTCTTCCAGTAGTGGTATAGTTTGGAGGCTTACATTTAAATCTTTCATGCATTTGGAGTTGATTTTTGTATATGGTAAGAGATAGGGGTCTAGTTTTGTTCTTCTGCATATGAAAATCCAGTTTTCCCAGTACCATTATTTAAGGAGGCTGTCCTTTCCACAACGTATGTTCCTGGCACCTTTATTGAAATTATTTGGCTATAAATATGTGGATTTATTTCTAGGTTCTCTATTCTGTTCCATTGGTCTTTGTGTCTGTTTTTATAACATTCCCATGCTGTTTTAGTTACTATAGCTTTGTAGAAGGTTTTACTCCTTAAGTCATCTCCTTTTAGTCCTTAAGTCATCTTCCAGACTTTGTCAGTATGTGATGTGCAGGTATGGTTTGCAGGTTTGGTGTGCTGTAAAGTGGGTAATGGTCAGAAGCTTAAATGCTAGCATTCTATAAAATGAATTGAGAAATTTTAGCTTCTATATAATTTTTTCAGCTGACAAGCCCCACATGTAAATGTACCCATTCAAATATTTATATTAGTCTGGAAGATATATCTAGTATTTCAGAAAATTTCATGGAAATTTTTTGAGCAATGCAAGTCACAAAAGTATGTGTTCTTTTTATGCTATAATTATAACTGCTCAGCAAAGTTACACTAGTCATCACCTATTGGTAGGACATTCTTAATATGATTAATCATTGATCATTAATTATTGGTTGTTGCCAGCCAGGTGCAGTGGCTCATGCCTGTAATCCTAGCACTTTGGGAGGCCAAGGTGGGTGGATCACCTGAGGTCAGGAGTTCGAGAGTAGCCTGGCCAACATGGTGAAACCTCATCTCTATTAAAAATACAAAAATTAGCCAGGCATGGTAGCAGGTGCCTGTAGTCCCAGATACTCAGGAGGCTGAGGCAGGAGAATTGCTTGAATCCAGAAGGCAGAAGCTGCAGTGAGCTGAGATCGCACCATTGCACTCCAGCCTGGGCAACAGAGCAAAAACTCCATCTCAAAAAAAAAAAAAAACATATGTTGTATTCGTAATTAAATTACGTATTTTGATATGCCCTATCCTTGTGGAAGAAAATAAAATAAATGAGCCCAGATGGCAACATACATTGGCAACATGTGTACTAGGTATTCTCTAAAACAGAGTATCCTCAATCTTGATACTTTCCACCTCCATGTCTTCTGGGGTACTGTGTAATGGTAGGGACCTGGACTAAGTGCCTAGGTAGTTTTTCAGTTTCCTTAATCAGATTATATTTGGTCCATTTTTTAATTTATTATGTGCATGAAGATTGTACTGTACCAAGCTAATCTACCATCACCAGAGATAGAAATAAATCTTTCTTTTTTTCAGTCCTGGACTGTGGGAAGAGGCTGGAGGGAGTAATTTTCACAGTCTGGCTAATTGGCTCTGTTCTATGGCGACAATCATCCAACCTAACCTGGATAACTCATAGGTATGCCAACATGGGGAACATAGGAGATGATATAATTATACACACCATGATTGTGCTAAAATACTATACATATTTTTGGTAAATATTTCTGAGTTTGAACATTGAATCTGTAAAAGGGAGAGAACTTGGTATTTTTTATTTTGGTAGCTTTCAATGAAATCACATGTTTAAAAGGTGCTTTCAAAAATAATACATGGTAATGGTACAAAATATGAAAAATAAATTTCAAGGAAAAGATTACAATCCCCCATCAAGAAGATACAATAACCACTGTTAGACTGCTAACATAATTCCCTCAGGTCCTGTAACCATGAGGGTATTATGTAAGTTAAAAATGAATATCTTTTATTCAACAAATAATTCTTGAGTGCAAATTCTAGGCCATGCTCTGTTCTACATATTGGGGATACAATAAGCAAAACATTCTGCACATGGCCAGCTTACATTGCATTGAGGGAGACAGAAAAGCCACATGAAAACTAAACTTCATAATGAATTAGAGATAAGGACTAAATAGTAAAGAGTTAAAGGAAAATTTGGGAGGGAGGGTGCCATTTTAGATAGCGTTGTTATTGAATCCTCAATGAGAATATACACTTATAAAGTGCATATTAACAATTTATAACTAATTAGATTTAAAGTAAGTCAAATAATTGATTTCAAGTCCTTTATTATGTTTCCCTGCTAAAAAATGAATTGACTTCTACTTCCATCATCCAGATAGTATAGGGTCACATTGCCTCAATATATTCCATGACCTGATGTGTAGATGGGCTTTAGTTTTTATTAGGGTTCCTCAAGTCATGTTTGCTCTACACCTTACTTGTCATTTGTCTTAGTACATTCAGGTTGCTATGACAAATTACTTTAGACTAGGTAATTTATAAACAATTGTTCATGGAATGTATTGCTCATGGTTCTGTAGGCTGGGAAGTCCAACATCAAGGCACCTACAGATTCAGTTTCTAGTGAAGGCTTCACAGGTAGTGCCCTGTTTCTGAGTCCTCACATAGTGGAAGAAGCAAACACATAGTCTTCAATCTCTTTTATAATTCTATCTCTGCTATCTAGCACATTCTTTTTTATCCCTTTTATAATTCGCTAATCACATTAATGACAGCAGAGCCTTCATGCCTTAATCACTTATCCAAAGGCCTTACCTCTTAATATACCCACAGTGAGGATTAGGTTTCAATGTGAATTATGGAGGGACCCAATCCGACTATAGCATTGTTCTTCAGAGACTTTCACCTAAAATTCTGGCGTATGTACCAAGGATGATTCTTGGTGGATCCTGATCTCTAAAGCTTGCTCTCAGTCTGTCAATCCCAATGTATGTATCAGCCAATGTTCAAGAGGAAGAACAGTGCTGAATATCAGGCTCACTTTTCTTTGCATCTCTCTCTCTCTCTTTTTTTTTTTTTTTTTTTTGCTAGCTAGAGGTTGTTACTTTTATTTATTTATGTAATTCTAAATTTTTTTATCTCCATAGGTTTTTAGAGAACAGGTGGTATTTCGTTACATGAGTAAGTTCTTTGGTGACGATTTGTGAGATGTCTGTGCAACTCTTTTTAGGGTATCTCAGCCCCATTTTTTTTTTTTTTTTTTTTTTGAGACGGAATCTTGCTCTGTCGCCCAGGCTAGAGTGCAGTGACACGATCTCGGCTCACTGCAAGCTCCGCCTCCCGGGTTCACGCCATTCTCCTGTCTCAGCCTCCCGAGTAGCTGGAACTACAGGCCCCCGCCACCACGCCCGGCTAATTTTTTATACTTTTAGTAGAGACGGGGTTTCACCGTGTTAGCCAGGATGCTCTTGATCTCCTGACCTTGTGATCCGCCCACCTCGGCCTCCCAAAGTGCTAAGATTACAGACGTGAGCCACCGCGCCCCGGCTCTCAGCCCTGTATGTTCTAAGTGTCTTGGTAGCTTTTCAATTCCTTCAGTCAGATTTCATTTGGTCCATTTTTTTTTCTATTTATTATTTGCATGAAGATTTTACTGTACCAAGCTAATCTATCATCACCAGAGATAGAAATAAAATATTCTCGTTTCGGTCTGTAACTTTATCCAAGCCTGTAACTGTGCATGTTTTTCCTTTCTCTCAAGCCATGCATAGCCAGTCTTCTCAAGAATTTAAATCTCCATGAGGTTGCAAAACACAATCAGTCTTACTAAACGGGGTATGGGGGTAACAATTTAGATTTAAATTTTTGTTATTCGACTCTGCCCTTCATGTCACTGCTTGCAGCACCTGATATTCTCTAGCTAAATCTTTGCAGATGTTTGTAGCTTGAAGTGAAATACTTATTCCTGTTTCCTTCAGAAGAGTTTTGTTTTCTTTTCATCTCTCAGAGTTGTTATGTCAGGTCCCACTCTCTCTCACCTTTCAATCTCCATAATTTGTAATTCATTATATTTCCTGGTCTTATCCAAAATAAAATATTTGTTCTGTTTTTCTGTTGTTGGTTAAGTTCTGTTTTTGACATTTACTAAAAAAGGGATTTATTATGCTGTTTAACAGTGGAATACCCGGAAAATGTTTTGTCTATCCATATATATAAATGAAAGAAGTAGACAGCTTTTCTTATCATGTGAGAAGTCTTATTTTCTTTACTAAATCTTTTGCCTGAATGGGAGACTTAACCATGAACTTTGTCCTTCATGGGTTGAGTCTACCAACTGTCAGGTTTCACATTAGGTTGTGTGAGTGTAAAAAACATAGTTTTGTCCTCTTCACGTCTCCCACTATTCTAAAGACAAAATTAAAAAAGCTTCATTTTGGGACCTGATTTTCTCAGGCAGTTTATTCATTTTCTACAATGAGTGTCTTTACTGTAATAGCCACCACAGTTTGGAGACAACCTTCTGAGACAGGCACTCCTTTAATTGTTACTTGTACTTATTGCCATCATTTGTTCTTATGTCTTAATTTGTGACTCTGTAACTGAAGTCACGGAACATGGCTCCTCATGGCTTTGTCAGTTCTTACATGTATAGTAGCCTTCAGGATCTGGAATGGGTTTATGGGGCTCATTCCAATTTGTTTATCGTGATCCAATGTACTTTTTATTTTCCAAAAACTTGTTAAATCTTGAATCTACTGATCTCATCTCTTCTCATTCTTAGCACAGTTATGAATGTATTATCTTTAATTTCTTTTACTTTACTTTCAGATATATTTATACCATATTTCAGTTTCTTTGAATGTTTTCACTTTGGACGTTAACTGCATAGGATATTTGAAATTTATGTTAGTGTGCTCTAAGAGGTGAAGATCTAAATTTTGGTTTATAAGAATACATAACAAATTGGTTTTCATTTATAAGAATAGGTAGCAAATCAGTTACCTATTCGTATTATTTGTTACCTAGTAGTAGTAGTAGGTAACAAATCTGTTTTGGTTTATAAATAGGTAACAAATCGGTCCAAGACCTACATGGAATAACTCAAACTTTCTCATATCAAGTGGATAATTCTCTTTTAATATAATTCAGTTAATATTAGGGGATCATACACCAATTTTTTCTGATTTCATATTGTTCAATTACTTTAGATTTATGACACATATAAATATTTGGTACAACCACAGTTTAAACTTCTTGTCAATGCACAAGTGTCTTTCTTCTAGGTTTTTTGTTTTTTGTTTTTTTTGTTTTTTTCTAATTGCTCACATATTCTCTTCCACTGTTTGGCATACTGATTTGGGCACTTAAAAAAAACTGTTTAAAGAAGCAGAGCAAAAGAAGGGATCTTAGTATTCAAATCCGACTGATGCCTTTCAATGGGGGAGAAGACTACATTTCAGGGGGAAATGTGATTTAGTAAATATTTGAGTCAGTTACTACAGGAGCCACTGCTAAGTCCATGAACACCTGACACCACTTCAGGTACTCTGCTCATCACCCCTTGAATGTGACCCATTTGCTGCTCTCTACTAAGCATGTAGCAAAACCTAGAAAGGGATTACCTGGCAAGTATGTCTCTCTGTTCTTTTCCAGGCACTTCAGGAATATACACAGAAAATGAAAGCCCATTGTTTGAACAGATTTCATTAAACGAGAGCTCTACTTTAAGAAGAAGAAAAAAATTGTAGACTACCAGATGTTATGGATCTACAGGTTGGATTCTTTGTGTTATGATTAAGCAAAGATCATTAAAGCTCATTAAACAGATAATATATTTCACTCAGTGCTCTGAAGATAATTGACATCTCTTATTATCTACATCATTTAGAAGTCCTTGGGCCTTTTCTCTCTTTTGTACAAACAGCATTTTTATGAGTTAAAAACCTGGGAGTGAGTGGTGGGCACAAGGCAGAGTTCATTTGGAAGCAATAAGAATACAGTCTTAAAAGTGAAGCCACTTCATTATCATTTCATATAAAACATGGCAATCTTGGCTGGACTGTGAAACTCATTTCCAAGTGTGGCCAGGCTCCAAGTGAATGCTTGCTATCACAGAAACTGTATGTTTTTATTAACCCCAGGACATTGCACTGATGACGACAAAAATTTGCACTTCCTGACTCCAACTTTATTTCTAAACTAATTATAATTATATTACATTTCATTAGATCGAAGACACTATCAACTATTATTTATTGCTAAGAAAGAAAATACCTCTAATAAAACTTTTACATGTCATCAATTTCAAGATACATCTTGATGTCTGATAAATTAAAATCTTTAAATTGACAAGAATTATAAGACAAAGAAATAAAGCACATAAGGCAGAATGCAAAAATAATTCCTTTACTACTGACCAAACTGTTATTAGCAGAAGTCTGTTATATTTGGGATGATGACCTCTTAATACTAAGCCTCAGAAATAGCAGAATTGTACACAGCACAGCTTGACTGGTAGGATTCCACATATGGCAGTTGTACATAATGATGGGTGCAACAGAATATACACTTCTTGCAGACAGTTCACTTGCAAAAGTAAGGAGGAAGAAATGAATTGTTTATACACACCTAATATCTTCTTCCACACTCATACAGATAAGACACTTTACCTCCTCCAGGACACAGTAGGTAGAGAGGAAGACGGTTTTCACTGTTTCTCTTCAGGAAAGGTCTCAGAAGTCATGATATGGCAGGAAGGAAACCTTCCCCTTTTAATAAAGATGTACATCAAGTAGTAGAAAGTAGTAGAAAACATATTTTTCTTCTTTTCACCCTGCTCAAATGATAAGTCTTAATTCACTTCTAGAAATTTGCTTAGAAACTCAGACATTGAAGACCTTAGGTAGACACCCAGTGTCCTCTCCTACAAGACTTATAGCACTTAAGCTCCTAGTAGTTTTAAAACCAAGAAGAGTAGAAACAAACCTCCTGTCCTGCACATTTCACACTTTCTGGTTATTGTTGATTACAGTCCATAAGAAAACTGGTGCTTCACAGGCACCATAGAGAACCCTGGTGGTGGCAGAAAATTGATCCTGTTCACATGTCTCATTTGCATTATTTTGCATGATTCCTCCCCTGTTTGTATTAGTCCATCACCTTATGCCTTAGATCCCAGGTTGTTCTTGCATCCAAAAATCTCCTTTTGGAGTTTCATGCTTCTTTAGGGCACTCAGTTGCTTACTTACTCTGTGGCTGGCCCCTAAGTCACTTTGAGTCCTAAAAAGCAGTATAAATAAATAATACTTTAAATGGATTAGGAACTATTTTAGGATTAGGTGTCAATAGATGAGGGTTTTGTTCTGAACCCCAGTCTTATCTGTAAAACAAAGATGTCAGCTACTAGAGACTTCTGAGATTTCTTCTTACTCATTTCTTTGTTTTGTTTTATTCTGTGTTGAATATTATTTCAGGACCTCATGCCCAACACTATATAGGACCCAAATAAATAATTATCCCAATTATTTTCATTAAGCTTACACCATAATGACTTAAAATCAATTTGCAAAATTAAAGTAAAAAAAGAAACTTCATAAAAAATTTATTTAAAATGCTTATAAATAATAAGTGATGTTACATAATAATGTGCAATTGCTCATTAAATAAAGACCACAGAATGATCATACTTCCAACCAGATTTTGGGAATGTGATCTACTGTGGCTGGAAAAGCAAGGAAATTTTTTAGACAGGAGAAAATTTGAGCCAGGCATTGAAATAGGAGTAAGAATTAGAAAGCTAGAGTAGATGAAGAAGGCTGATGAGAGAATTTTATATTCTGAGGACTGAGAGTTTTGTCATTCTCTTCATCTAAGGTCAGCAACCACTTCATGATTTGCTTTTGTGTCCCATTTTTCTCATTTGGTGTGTATAAGAACATGAGCAACTTACTTGGCCTCTGTGTACTTCAGTTTCCTCATCTGTAATAAGCAATAATTATACAATCTTTATAATTTTATTTTAAAAATTAAACAAGTTCTTCCAAGCCAAGTGCTGAAAATGGTGCTTCTTAGTGTAGCAGCACTCAATAAGGCAGTATTATTAAACTTACATTACTTAGCTAGTTAACATCTGCTTATCTTCTATATCTGAGCACAAATGTTGATTCTTAAAATAAGTCTAATCCATTTAACAAGCTCTGGTCTTAGCATTTATGATGTTTGGTTTTGCATTTATTTTTACTTTTACTTATATGATTACTTGATCAGCGTCTATCTCCTTCGCTTCACTTTAGGACAACAAGAAGAATTGGGTCTGCTGTTTTCTCCAACATGTCATCCTAACTTACTCACAGAGAAACACAGAATCCCAACAATGACAATAAAGGCACATAAATGTGTTTGCTGCCTCCTGCCCACCTGTAACATTTCTTTCATCGTCTCCCCACTGTGCTCCATCTAGCTCCCCCCACTCTAGCACAAAGGGTCTTCTTGCTGGTCCTTGAACATACCAGACACACTTAGACCACAGGACATTTCCACTGGACCCTCCCTCAGCCTACAAATGCTCTTGTTGTTGATCTCCAAATTGCTTACTCCTTCACCGCCTCAGAAATTTATTCAAATATGACCTTCTCAGTGAGGTCTACAACTAGCTACCTTAATTTAAAAATGCAACCTACAAAACTTCCTATCTTCCTTCCATGCTTGCTTTCTATTTTTATATATAATTTATCTCTAGGGAATTCAATATACATCTAATTAATTATTATATACCTGTTTAGCCTTCCTCAGTAGATTGCATACTGCATGACAGCAGGAAATTTTGTCTGCTTACTGTATCCCCAGGTCCTAAAACTGTGCCTTGTATATAGTAGGTGTTTAATAAGTATTTAGATAACTATGTAAGATAACTATGTAAGATACTGCTGCATGAGTGAGATAGAAAGTTGTATACGGTTTTTGTGATCATCATGGATTTTGCATTGAATTCTCAAAAATGTGAAGAATTTGGGTATGTGAAAATATGAGAAGTGGTTTTCTAGGGTGAAAGGAGGATGGAATTGGAGAGAAAAGACCGTTTCTGATTGCAACATACTTTTAGTGTGACTCTAGGCAAAGGCGTTAACAACTCCAAGCTTCATATCCTCGTTGTTAGACATCAAGCAGCAAATGTCTAAGGACTCTATGTTTTACTAATAGTTATTATTTGCACTACCTGTCTATTTTCCTCAATGGGCTTTTAGGGCAACATAGAACAAATATTGATATGCAAAATTTTAGGTGATTTATTTTTGCAAGCCTTTCAACCTTGCGATAACTGGCTTTGCAAGCAAGGCATGTCCGTTATCTAACTGAAGTGAGGGTTTTTTGTTTTTATTTATTTAACTATTTATTTTTACCAAAAGTTAAGACATCATTGATATTGCAAAATACCTTCTTGTTTTATTATCCTCACTATCACTTACCACCATCACAAAAACCTGCAATCTATGAGAAGCAGTTGGAAGAGTAAAGCTATAAATGTACTATACATGCCAATGAGAAAATGCTGGCCCTTAGAGGTTCATCTGGTCCTTAACTCTCATTTGCTTTCCTTATTTGTGACATATAACTCCCACCTATGCAATACTGAATACAATAAACAAACAAAAATGTCCAGGATCTGTAGACGTCTTAAATAATATTTTTGAGAGTATCACCAGAGTAAACTTCAACTGAGAAGACAAAAATCCCTTCCAAAAAAACAAAAATGCAACACAACGTTCAGGTTTAATGGAAAGCAAAATACAATAAGAAAAGAAAGAATGCAGGTTATTACTGAGTAAACAAGAAAAAAGACTCATGCTGAATTGATTTCAAACGATACCCTCAAATGAAAGAAAAAATATATATAAAAAATGGCAACATAATATATACTATTTTTTATGGATAGGAAGACTCAATACTGTTAAATATTAATTCCCACAATATTATACATAAATTAAACACATTCCCAATCAAAATCCCAGATGGATGTTTTAAAGATCTTGAGAAGATTATAAAATTTATATATAAAGGCAAAGAAGTTAAAATAGCTATAACATTTTGAAATAAAAAGAGTAAAGCTGTAGGACTCACACAATGCCTTTAGTATTCACCATAAAACTGCAGTAATCAAGACAGTGTGGTAATATAGATGAAAGGGAAGACACATCAATCAGTTGAACAGAATGGAGAATTCTGAAACAACCCCCCAAAAATATGGCTAGTTAATTTTTGAAAAAAGTATAAAGGCAAATCAATGGAAAAAAATTTTATTAAATAAATGGTGATAAAATGATTTAACATTCACATGTAAAAAATGAAGATTTACCTATACTTTATATCATATAAAATTGAAAAATATTTGTCAATTATATACATATATATAAAATGAAATAAAATTAGAAAATCATTCAGAAAAACTGGAGAAAATATTCATAATATTGAGTAGATAATGAGTTCTTCAAACATCAATGGCACAATCCATTAAAAAAAGATACATCAAAATTCATGAAAAGTGAAAACATTCACTCTCTAAAAGATACTATTAGGATAAAGTAACATTATTAAAACTCGAAAATAAAACCAAAACAACCAATTAAAAATGTACAAAAATATAGGACTGGGCAGGGGAGGTAGAGAGGAGGTGAGTGTAAGGGAGGGAGAGAATGGAGGCAGTAATAATGACTGAAGAGTAAGTGGAGCACTGGAAACTTTGATACATTGCTAGTGAGAAAGCAAAATGGCACAGCCACTGTGACTGCTAGTTTTCTATGAATTTATAATATGATTCAGCAATAAATCCTAATTATTGACCTGGAAGAAATAAACCTTATGTTTACATGAAAACTTTCTGTATGTGAGTGTTTACAAGAGCTTTGTACATAATTGGTAAAAAACTTTAATAATCCAAATGCGCTTCAAAGGGTGATGGGTAAACAAATCATGATACGCCATTACAAAGAAATACTGCTCAATAGTAGAAGGAAGAAACTATTGACACCCACAATCAACATGGGTGAATCTTAAATGCATTATTCTAATTGTAATAAGACACTCAGGCTATATACAGTGAGGAGAAAGACTGACTACAAAGAGGTAACACGAGATAATTTTGAGGACGGGTGATGGAATAGTTCTGTATCTAGATTATGGTGGTGGCTGTACAATTCTGTGAATTTATCAAAACTTATAGAACTATACACTGAGAAGAGTGTTAGTTACATTATATAAATTAAAAACTAAAAAGCAAAGAGAAAAAACACTGGGATTTTGCCAGTCTTACAAAAGTTTCTATGCATGCTGCTCAAAAACAAGCACAATTTCAAAGTAGAATGACCCTGGTGTGAATAAATCAACAAGCATCTGAGCATCACATTTATTCTGCTCTTCTTCTGTGAATATATTATAAACTCATAGCATTGCATATTTAATTAATTTTCCCCTCTATTTGTATACCTGGACTATACCTGGACTTTTTGAAAATTTATAGTATAGCCACCTTTTATTATTGTTTCTATTTTTAGGCAAATTTAAAAAACTAAAAGAAATTCCATGAATGTTCTATTTATTTACTGTCTTATAGAAGTATAAATACATTCTACTCTGACACTACTGAATCTTTGCCCCACCGAAATATATGTTAATTTTGAATTCTCAAAAATATAAAGAATCTGGGTATGTGAAAATATGAGAAGTGGTTTTCTAGGGTGAAAGGAGGATGGAGTTGGAGAGAAAAGACCATTTCTGATTGCAACATATTTTTAGTGTGACTCTAGGCAAAGGCGTTAACATCTCCAAGCTTCATATCCTTGGAATATATGTTAATATTAATGCTGCTTTGCACAAAATTTGCTCATTCTTATTTCTTCTATGGATATTTCTCCCTAAGCTGGTGTAGAAATATTTAAAGCCTTTCCCTTTCAGAAAAAATAATACCTATTGGTTATCCCAATCCTACAAAGTTCAGCATTGACATCTTCCCTGAATTTCAATCCCTCTCCATATGCAAAACCTTGAAACTCCAATTAGAACTAGAGATGATGCTACATTGATTTCAATTATAAAATGTAAAGCTTTAATCAGACTTTTAAATTAACCAGAAAATGAGGCCTAGTGAACTCAGAAATCACTCAGTTTATCAAGGAAGATAGAGATTTATTACTCATCTACCTATTTCTAATTGTTGTGAGATGATCAGAATGGGTAACAAGGACTTTAATTTGTTCTTAGGTTCTTAACTTTGTCTTGGAGAGCTCTTCCCTTCTACCTGCCTGCCCAGATTCTACAATTTTCAGGGAAACTGGATAAATCTAGGGTGTACGCCAGTTCTTCTGGTGGATACTGCCTCTGTGCTAGAGCTATTGAATCCAATTTTTAGATGACTTTCTAGCCACCTGAAATAAAGACTACATTTCCCTGAGTTTTTGCAGCTAGTCATGGGTGTGGAACTAATTTAGGAGAATGGAAAGTGATTGAGATTCTGCAGGGAAGTGTGTTTTTAAAGACAGATATGACCTTCTTTTGCTCTTCCTTCTTGTGGATGGTTGGATTGAGAATATGATGACTAGAGCTTAAATAGCCATCTAAGACTATGAGTAGAAAGCCCTAGCTAAGGATGACAGGTCAGAAAAATAAATGTAGAATTTAACAAACATTTTTTCTAGAAGGCCAGACGGTAAGTATTTTTGGCTTTGCAGGCCATATTGTCTTCATGTCAACCACTCAACGCTACCATGTTGTGTGTAAACTGCTGTAGAGAGTAAGTCAGTAAATAGGAATAGCTATGGATCAATAAAACTTAGTTTACAGACACAGGCAACTGTGCACAATAGTTCATTGATCTTTGAAGTAGAAGAAGGTAGGATTACTAAAACAGAGAAATGTCATGTAACCTCCAATTTACATCTGTACTTTTTATGAGAGAAAAAAATTAATTTCTCTTAGACACTTTAAAAAAGTTTTCTGTTTGGTCACTATGAATCTTAACTGAAAGTGTAAATGATGCAGCTACTGTGAAAAACAGTTTAGTGTTTCCTCAAAAGTGTAACATAGAATGACCTGGATGTTTCACTCCTAGGTATATATCCAAAAGAATTGAAAACTGGTACTAAAACTCACACTTGTATACAATGTACATATTGATGTTCATCAATGGATAAACAAATTATGGTATAGGTGCACAATGGAATATTATTCAGCCATAAAAAATGAAGTACTGATATATACTAAAATGTGGATTAACCTCGAAAACTTTATGCTAAGTAAAAAGAATGAAACACACAAAAAATCACATATTGTTTTATTCCATTTATATAAAATGTCAAAATAAGTAAATCCATAGAAACAGAAAGCAGATTGATGGGTATCAGGGTCTAGGGAGAGTGTGGAATGGCGAATAACTGCTTACTGGGTACGAGGTTTTCGTTTGGAGTGATGGACAGGTTTTAGAACTAGAGAGAGGTGGTAGTTGCACAATAATGAGAATGTACTAAAAGCCACTGATCTGTTCACTTTAAAATGGTTAATTTACTTGGGATTCTTAAAAACTAAAAATAATAAGATTAAAATCATTAAGTTTATGTTATGTGAATCTTATCTCAATAAAAAATAAAGAAATAATAGCAAAAAGAATGAATTCTAATATATTCCTCTCTCTTTACATGTCCTGTAAGTGTATTGGCATCAGAGTTGCTTCAATTATGTTTGATTCATTAACACCAGGCTGTTTCATGTAACTATCCTTTGTTACATATTGTTTTCTGTCTCTGCAATCTCTTACTTACCAGATATGCCTGAAACATGTGTATCCTTTACTATCCAGCTCAACAATGTCATATCCTTCTAAACATCCTGTTAATAACCATAGCCTCATTTCATCAGGTAAAGTTATGTTGTTCCTCCTTGTCACATTGTGCTATCATTACTTTTTTACACAATATTTCTCAAATAACTGGGGACCCACAATAGCAAGGATGATAAATTTATAAGTCTGCTAGCATCTGTGGCTGCTGAGTTATAGTAAAGATTGGATAATATTTAGTGAACTGATGCATGAAGCCATGTACTCATCCATGCACATTTTTTTGTCACTGCTAAAGACTAAACTAAATAGAAGGAAATCAGAATGCTATCACCAATGTTGGTATTAGCTTGTTTGATGATCTTGAAACCAGTTAAGTGCAAACTTAATTATATAATTCCTTAAAATGAACTGGGTAGGAAATTAGACATGTCAAATTCAAAGCGCAGAAAATTTTGAAATATATATATTTTCCAAGCACAAATAACACATATTTCTTTCGTCTCTATTACCTGTGGTTATATTTGAGGCTGAACCATTTAATTTGAAATATCAAGTAAAAATCAAACATATCAGGATTTATATTTACTTTCTGGATCTCTGACTTCAGAAAAATTACTTAGCACATCTGTTCCTCAGAATTTTCACCTACAAAATGTGTAACTATATATTCAAGATATAAAAGAGTGATAAATAAAAGAATTACTGTATGACCTGATGGCATTTAACAAATATGTTGTTTTCATCATCATTATTATTGCCATCATCGAATCATTATTTGCTTTTTTAATATTTAATTTATGTGTGTACATAGTATGGGGTACATGAAATGTTTTCATACAGGCATGCAATGTGAAATAAACACATCATGGAGAATGGGGTATCTATCCCCTCATGCATTTATCCCTTCAGTTACAAACAATCCAATTATATTCTTTAAGTGATTTTAATATATGTAATTATTATTCACTATAATCACTCTGTTGTGCTATCAAATAGTAGGTCTTATCATTCTTCTTAAATATTTTTTGTACCTATTAACCATCCCCCAAATGTCACCCTTCTACTACCATTCTCAGCCTCTGGTAACCATCCTTCTACTCTGTGTGTCCATGAGGTCAATTGCTTTGATTTTTAGATCCCACAAATGAGTGAGAACATGTGATGTTTATCTTTCTGTGCCTGACTTATTTCACTTAACGTAATGATCTCTAGTTCTATACATGATGCTGCAAATGACTAAATCTCATTCAATTTATGCCTGAATAGTACTTCATTGTGTATATGTATCACATTTTTTATGCATTTGTCTGTTGATGAACACATAGATTGCTTTCAAATCTTAGCTACTGTAAGCAGTGCTGCAACAAGCATAGAAGTGCAGATATCTCTTCAATATACCAATTTCCTCACTTTTTGCTATATATCCAGAAATGGCATTGCTGGATCATATGGTAGCTCTATTTTTAGTTTTTGAAGGAACCTCCAAAGTGTTCTCAATAGTGGTTGTACTAGTTTACATTCCCATCAACAGTGTACAAGGGTTTCCTTTGCTCCACATCCTTGCCAGCATGTTATTGCCTGTCTTTCAGATATAAGTCATTTTAGCTGGGGTGAGATATCTTATTGTAGTTTTGATTTGCGTTTCTCCGATGATCAATGAAGTTGAGCATCTTTTCATATGCCTGTTGGATATTTGTATATATTATTTTGAGAAATGTCTATTCAAATCTTTTGCCCATTTATTGATTGGATTATTAATTATTTTCCTATAGAATTACTTGAGCTCCTCATATATTCTTGATATTAATCCCTTGTCAGATGGGTAGTTTGCAAATATTTTATCCCGTTCTGTGGGTTGTTGCTTCACTTTGTTGATTGTATCCTTTGCTGTGCAGAAACTTTTTAACTTCACGCAATCCCATTTGTCCATTTTTGTTTTGGAAGCCTGTCTTATGGGGTGTTGCTCAAGAAATTTTTGCCCAGACTAGTATTCTGGGGATTTTCCCCTAATGTTTCCTTGTAGTATTTTCAGAGGTTGAGGTCTTAGATTTAGGCTTTTAATCCATTTTGATTTGATTTTGTATATGGCAAGAGATACGGGTCTAGTTTCATTCTTCTGCATGTGGAAATCCAGCTTTCCCAGCACCATTTATTGAAGAGATCGTCTTTTCCCCAGTGTGTGTTCTGGGCTTCTTTGTCAAAAATGAGTTCACTGTAGGTGTGTGGATTTGTTTCTGGGTTCTCTATTCTGTTCCATTGGTCTATATGTCTGATTTTATGCCATTACTATGCTGTTCTTATTACTATATCTCTGTAGTGTAATTTGAAGACAGGTAATGTGATCCTCCAGTTTTGTTATTTTTGCTTAACATAGCTTTGGCTATTTTGGGTCTGTCATGCCCCATTTAGTATGTTACTAGCTGTGGGTCTGTTATATATGACTTTTATTATGTTGAGAAATGTTCTTTCTACCCCAGTTTTCTGAGGATTTTTATCATGAAGGGATGTTGTATCAAATGCTTGTTCAGCACCAATTAAAATAATATGTTTTTATCTTTCATTTTGTTGATATGATGTATCACATTGATTGATATGCATGTGTTGAACCATCCTTGCATCCCTGGGATAAACCCCACTTAGTCACGATAAGTGATCTTTCTAATGTAGTGTTGAATTTGATTTGCTAGTATTTTGCTTGAGGAATTTTGCATTAATATTCATCAGAGATATTGGCCTGTGGCTTTCTTTTTTTCATGTGCTTTGTCTGGTTTTGGTATCAGGGTAATAATGCTCCCATAGAATTACTTTGGAAGTATTTCTTCCTCCTCTATTTTTTGGAATAATTTGAGTAGTTTGGTAATAGTTCTTCTTTCAATGTTTGGCAGAACTCAGCAGTGAAGCCATAAGGTCCCAGACTTTTCTTAACTGGGAGACGTTTTATTACAGCTTCAATATCGTTAATTTTTATTGTTCTGTTCAGGTTTTGGATTTCTTTTTGGTTCAATTTTGGTAGGTTTTATGTATCTAGGAATTTACTCATTTCCTCCATATTTTCCAATTTATTGGCATATAGTTGCTCACAGTGGTCACTAATGATCCTTTGTATTTCTGCAGGATTAGTTGTGATGTTTCCTTTTTTATTTCTGACTTTATTTGTATCTTATCTCTTTTTTTCTTAGTCTGGCTAAAGTTTTGTCATTTTGATTAACTTTTCAAAACATCATTTTTTGTTTCATTGGTCTTTGTATTTTTTCCATTTCAATTCCATTTATTTATGCTCAGATCTTTATTATTTCTTTTCTTCTAATTTTAGGTTTGGTTTGGTATTGCTTTTCTAGTTCTTTAAGATGTATTATTAGATTGCTCATTTGAAATGTTTCCTCCTTTTCGATATAGGCACTTGTAACTATAAACTTTCCTCTGAGTACTACTTGTGCTGTATTTCATAGGTTTTGGTATGTTGTGTTTCCATTATCATTTTTTTCAAGAAATTTTTCAATTTCCTTCTAAATTTCTTCATTGACCCACTGGTCATTTATGAGCATATTGTTCAATTTTCTTGTATTTGTATAGCTTCCAAAATTCTAGTTTTATTCCATTGTGGTCAGAAAAGGTGCTTGATATTATTTCAATTTTTTGAATGTTTTAATACTTGTTTTGTGACCTAACATATAGTCTATCCTTGAGAATAATCCATGTGCTGAGGAAAAGAATGTGTATTCCACAGCTCTTGGATGAAATGTTCTGTAAATATCTATCAGATTCATTTGGCCTAAAGTGCGGATTAAGTCTGATTTTTCTTTATTTATTTTCTGTCTAGAAGAACTCTCCAATGCTGAAAGCGGGGTGTTAAAGCCTCCAGCTATTATTGAATTATTGTAATTCTGCGTGTGAGAAGAAAAGCTCATGGTGAAACAGATCTTAAACACGAGCAGAGGAAACTCACACTAGCCCTCCAAAGGAATCAACTTTTTTATTCCTTCTTAAAGAAAATAGCCAATAAAGGATATCTTGATATGAGAGAGAAACCAGCAGTAAGAAAACACACACACACACATACACACACACACACACACAAAAGAGAAAGCAAGCTGATGAAAGAACAAAAATGAAGACACTTTAAGGAAAAAAAGAAAAGAAAAAAAAGAAAGCTGATAAAAGAACACAATGAAGATATTACAAGGAATAAAAAGAAAAGAAAGAAAAGGAAAGGAAAAGATAAAATAAAAAGAAAGATGACAGAGGAAATAAAGCCAAACCTTTAATTAATAGTAGGTCAAATTACCCTGGGAGGTAAAACAAAACAAAACTCTGAGCTGGGGACTTTGGCGAAGGTGATTCTTTGATGAATGCTTAAATTGGGTACTCTGGTGTGCCACCCAGACACATGATCAGGACCCAGGCACTAATATCCTAGTTGCCGAAGCATTGCCTGTAGGCAGCTCAAAGCTGAGTCCCTCTCCAAGAATTTTCCATGACCAAAGAATCCTGCCTTTTAAAAATACATACTCTATCTTTGCGGATGCCCTTATCTATGTGTGGCCATAAATGCATGCCCCACCCTTGCCTAAATTCAGGCTATCTCTAAGCTTTGGTATTCTCTAGGAAGTAAGCTATTGCAACTGCACCACGTTTCAAATTGGGCATAGTTTTCTCTCTGTCCAATACTTTTTCCTTCATTCACCGACAGGTATTCCTAAGACCACTCCCTTATGGGGATCTTGTATGCAAATCTTCATCACTGAGTCCGCTTGTTGGTGTTAGAAGAGGTCTGAGAAAACAGACCAAAAAGAGGACTCTAGAGCTGGATCACCAGCTGTTCAGTGGACACGGAGAACCTTATCACTAATGGTAAGTTCACCATAAGTCATCTATGGCTAGTGGAAGTTGGTGTAATTTCACAGATGATTGGAAGGTTCAGGGGAAGTAGTCTATTGCAGCATGCAAAGAGTGCATTGAAGAAAGACAATGAAAAGTTGAAATGGTGATTTATCACAGATAAGGCTAAGTGTGGAGGCCAGAAGGACTCTTAAGCAGCACAAAAAGAACCTCATCTTCTGACAACATAAGTCAGAAAAAACCTGAGTCCTTGAACTGAATTATAAGGGCATTAGAACACCACTGAAGATTGAATTATTTAACCTGCCAAGTCGGTTATGCCAAGGTCAGGACCATTTTTGGTTAGGAGTAGAACTCTGAGACCAGGGATGGGGATATCTGGGTTGATGCACTCAAGACCATGAGATTCATCAGAACTCCCTGGGGTACTTCCCTTATGTCTCACTTTTCCCTGTCAAAAACTAATGTCACTTTTGCTTGAAAACAAAAAGCATTACATACTGCTCTAGATAAAACCCTACCTCTTCTTCTAGCCTCTGGACTTATAATGTGGGAGTTAGGTTCCAAGACTCAGATGGAGAAGTTCTGGGCCTGTTAAGGGAGAAAAGAGACTGTATCCTGAAGGTGCTGCAAGACCTAGTTAGTATGTTCTGGTGGGGGCCAGGAAAGAATGTATGGGACTGGGTATAGAAAGTGGTAAACCAGGAGTGAAACATAAAGTTGGTTAAATGGGAGATTGTTGATATGGGAATATTATCTCAGGACATAAATTTGGCATCCAGATAAGCTTCTGAGGATTGGCACTAATGTGCTGCTAGTACAGGTCTTGAAAGCCCACTCTCAATGAAGTATTGCAGGATTGCTGTGAGAGAGAAAGGAGAAGATTAAGAGACTCAGAGCATTGGCATGCCTGTGTTGCAACACAACACATGTCCAGAAAATGCACCAGCTCAAGAAGACATAGAAGACACTGCATCTAACAAGGTGGCAGGAATGCGATGCTGAGTGGCACCAGCATCACTAAGAAGCTTAGTAGTAGCTGTGCTCTGTAAGCCAGGGCTGACATTAGAAGATGCAGTTATAGAAATTGGCATGTTAATGGCAATGAATGAAAGATTTCTATGATAACAGAAGCCAGATGGCAGTCTTAATTATCATTACAAAATATCTGGCAATTAAGGTAATTGCATTTTGAGAGAAGTCCAAGCTTGGCTCAAAGCAGCTATTGATTTCTCAATCCCCAAGCTGCCAAACTGACACCAACAAAAAGTGGACTACCAAATATTTCAGTCTTTTAAAGAACAATTCCTCCCATTGCTCATGTCACATGTGATCAGGGAGAACAGCAGGTTTGGAGATTCCCCACTGAAAGCTGACTTGGATCCTTACAATAGGTTTTGCTTCATGACCAAGCAGAGAATCCTTATTATAGCTTTTTGAGAATATCGTATATGTCATAGATTGTTAAACTAATCAACTCTTCACCTCTTTTCTAGATGATTTTTTTCCTTTTTAATTATGGTTATTTTTTGTTTCCCATCTGTTCTAGACATAGGAAAATGAACAAGGCACATTGACTCAAACATTTTGGACTTATATCTGCACAGAATTATTGTTATCTCCTTGAGAATATAAGGTAGGTACATTTTTAGTGGTATGTGAAGTACTTTTATCGCATTAAATGGGTTTATTTTTAATGTGTCTTATGGATACAAGGATATATTATCTCTGAGCTACCAAGGCATGGAATACAGTAGACTCTTGTTATCTTCTACCCGGTATGCTTTTTGCCTTCTATAAAAGTGCACCGATTTTCAACTGTGGAATGAACCATTGCTTCACTTTCATTTCTTGTATTTTTGTTGGGGTTGATCCTAACCCCACAACCACAGCTAGATGTGATAAAGACCTGACTATCCATCCTGTGTATTATGTGTAGGTGACCCAAACAGAAATATAGGACCCCAGGCAAGGACTGTTTACTGGAATAATTAGGAAAATACTTTTTAACTGTGGTTGCAGAGGAGCATCATTTGGGGGAATATCTGGATAAAAGAACGAAGACAGCAAGGCAAACAGAGAAGGAGAGATGAAGAAAGGTACTCTAGGGCATAATTTGAGCTTTTAGGCTTAGCTATGACTGCAGTTAGTTTTCTCTAGACTTCAAAGTAGGACTAGCCAATACATTTTCTATTTGGCTTAAGCTGTTTTGTGATGAATTACAATAAATTGCAGCCAAAGATTCTTGACTACCATGTTACCTCTTGTTTCTTATATCATAGACTCCAAATTTATTTTTAAATCATTCTGAATATACACAGAAGATGATTCTAATTATACTCCTTCTTCTAGAGAATTTTTTAAAATAGATAATCATTTTAATTCATTTTTAGAATCAAAATTCTTCTCTTTTTGTGTGCAGAAATGCAGATTTGTTTTCGCGCGCGTGCGTGTGTGTGTGTGTGTGTGTGTGTGTGTTTTCTGGTATACTGCTTCCCTTCATCTCTTGCTCTCCTGCCTTTCTACTCTCTCTTAACTCTCTCAAATTATCCTTAATTGGCGTAAACCTTTCTTCAGAAAATAAGGTGGCTTCATTCTCCGGGGATGTCCTCCCTTTCCATTTGGTTTTCAAACCAGTGTTTCATTTGGAAACACTGTTTCCACAGTGTTCTCACAGCTCAAATAGTGGGCCGGCTGATAGAAATTTAAATAAGCAATTCCCAGTAACCTAGTAGCCTAAGGGAAGTTAAGAAAGAGCCAAGTCTTTGACAACACCAGAAATAAGACTCTTTCCTTTATAGGTTTTTCTTTTTCTGTCTTTGGTTTTAAAAAGAAGAAGAAACTGCACCAGAGGCCAAATCACTGTATCCAACTTTTAATTTGGCCTCTGTATCACATCAGGTACACATGTTGGCAGTGTCATGAGACTCCCACTGCTACTGGCCCAACCAACCTCCACCTGTTCAGTGACTATTTCTAGGCATATTGACTAATCTCTCCTTTCACACACCATGAGAAGCCTCGGTTCTTCTCTTGCCACCGCCTTCTAATGCTGCTAAGCTGTTTTCACGTAGATGCCTTCAAGTACTGTGATCTGACTTCACTATTTCCTGCCTATGTCTTCATTTCTTCTCTTTCACTTTTAAAGAATGTACCAAAGTGGCATCTCTACCTTCAGTTCCCTGTAATCTTGTGTTCTACGCCCATGTCAACACTTGGCATCTTCTTTCAATAGCGTCTCATTAACATTATATTTATTAAGAAATGTTTTAAGTATGTTATAAGCGTAAGGTACCTTTCCCTAATTCCCAGCACAGTTTCAGGACACCCCTTTCCCGTGTATAAATTTTATTTTTCATTTTGGTAGGTGAGGCCCCTGAGAAGATGTATTTTGTTCACATCATACCTAGAAGTTCCAATTCACAAACAAAACATTATTAAGTACCAGGGAATAATACCAGCATTTTCTAAATTCACTCATATTTAAAACCTCTGAATCGTTAATTTATTTAATTGTTGCTCTGATCTGCTATTTAAATTGACTCTCTGATTTAGGCTCTGGCTTTTAATTTTGTTGAAATTATGTTAGTCTTGGTTTTTCTCACCTTCAAATGATTATCACTTTTTCCAAATTGTTTCTGTTATAAAATTTTATCCTAATATCTGCCAGAATAACTCCATTAAATACACCTTTCATCACTATAACAAGTGACTTTCTCAAATATCTCTAATAATGCTTTCTATCTGCAAAACGAAAGCCAGTTAAAGACATTGTATTGACTTCTCTAACGTTTTCTAAGTTTTTATATCAAATACAATACTTAAAATATTACAAAATGTTATTCTTCTCCAATAATCTTAGAAAAAAAGTAATTGAAATGAAATACAAAGTGGAATTTTGTTGCTTAAAAATTCCACAAAATATATCCAACTTTCTTTGAGTGAGTTGTGTATCTTCTCTGTAATCTATCTCTTATAATCTTGACACTGTGCTTTTGAGAATGACACTGTTTTATTTACTCTTCAATTCCCCAAACTGAAAAATGGCATAACATTCCCTAATCATCACTTTTCCATCAATACTTAACACTCAGCTAAAACATCTATTACTTTGTGAAGGCTTTCGTTTTCCCACACCCAGACAGATTGAAGGATCTGTTAATACTCTTCTGTTTCACTATAACATTCTATCTTTAATTCCATCATACCATATATCACATTGTAGAGTTATTGTTGATTTACTTGTCTGTCTTTGCCTTAAGACTTGAATGCAGGAAATATGGTTTTTATCTCTGTCCATCCTACATATTATATTTACTGATAATAGGTATATGTTGAATGAAGACCAAAAGGAAGGGCTCAAGTGACTGTATTGCATTTGCAGCCTGATGGGTGAGACATGAAGCAAATGAGTAGAAAGTAAAGAGAAAATATCATCCTGAAGTATCTTGGAAAAAAATGAAACAGTTTATATCTTGACACATGTCTCTATTATATCCTTTACTGGTGAACAGTACTGAACAATAGACTCAGGTAAACTGAAAGAAAGAGCAGATGATCATGGTAAGGTTACTGAGTGTGCATGCGGCAGACATTCCCAGGGACAGATATAAATATGCATCAACATGAGGACAGGTAGCTGAGTCAGAAATTGAAATGTGTACAGTGAGGTTTTCTGAAACAAGGTCCAATGAAGCAGCAATAGATGTAGAAATAATTTGTAAGCCCAGAGAACTGGTAAGTTTCAAAGACTGCATAATTAATGGATACAAATATAAGGTAATTAATTATTATCTATTTTATGTTCTTCTCACTTTTGACACACACACAAAAACTAGGCAGCATTATCTGCAAAATGAATCTAATCAGGTAGAGATAGGGGTAAACACAGTCATCAAGCAAATGGATCTGCAGGAAACTCTAAGGACTCAGATAAGGAAGAAAGAGGGATCAAGGGGTTCACTAGGAATATGAACATCATGAGGGGAGATGAGTTAATATGTGCTTCAAAATTTGGTGATCCAAGAGCACTGGCCCAGGTATCATTCAATTAGGGCTTTCATTTTAGTCCTCCCACTAAGTTCTCACTGATTTTGACAAGTCAATAGTCTTCTTTGATCTTCCCTCTTTTGATGTGTAAAAGGAAAATGTTGATTAGACTGCAGCTGAATCTTAACCATATGATAGTTTTCCTTTTTTGTGTGTTCTTCAAGAACATAATACCATGATTTTCGTGATTTATATGGATGCCACACCCTACTGCAATTCCTGGTCCATAGTAAAAGTTGAATAGGGGTTTTCAAGTAGGAAATAAGACAATTAGTTTTGGTTTCATTTTTTATGTTTTAAAGTTAATAGCCATAAGGTTACAAGTATGACTTGTCCTCTATTTAGTGTGATTTGAAGGAAAGTGGGAAATTCCTTCCTTCTCCCAACTAAGAGCTCAGAGAAACTCTTCTTTGAACAGCTCACATTGGGAAATTTTGGCTGAAAATTTCTGAAGCTAGATACCATAATAAGAAACTTATATTTACTGTACCTGCATACTGTAGTTGGTAAACAAATGTCACTCTGGCTTGTACCATGTTGGATCACAGGTTGAAGTTGGAAAATAATATTGCCTCTTGGTGGGCATGTCTATATGAGCTCAGGAAAGCATTGTAGAAGAGAAAAAAAAAAAGTCCCTCCATAGGTTTTGCACGTAAGCAGTTTCCTAATCTGCTTATTAAAGAGCCCCAAATTAGTTTTTTACTAAGGACCCCAAAATTAGTTCTTTATCTTTTGTGTAACTATTAATAAAATGGCATCCTGAGTCCTACTTTGCAATTGTTTTATAATTCCCTCAAGGCTATGTCAAGAAAGTTTAACTGTAATACATCCAAATTTTAGCTTAACCTCATGTGAACCTTAAGCCTCATTGCCATTTTGAAGTTTGAATGAAATAACAAATACTAGATATCATGCATAATGCCTAGTACTTAGTAGGCACTCAATATAAGATAACTGTAATTATGAAGAAATACATAATTATCATTTTATTTTACAAAAGGAAATGAAATCTCATAGAGACTCAGAGGTACACTTTGTGTGGTTAATGTTCTTCTCACTTCCCTACACATTTTCCATATTTACATAGATGATTTTATTACAAAATATTATGTAAAATGAGAAATGTCCTTTAAATGTTTTAATAAACTTTATCAGTTTTTTTATTATATCAATATTTTCTGACAGTGAAAAGTTATATCATCCACAAATCCTATATTAATACTCAACTCTTCACTAGCAGATCGCATGGTAAGTTCCAGATTGGATTCCTCTGAAGTCCAGGTAAATGAACTCAAGCATATCCTTCATCCCAGTTCTATGATGAAAGCCTGCTCTTCCTTGGGAAGGCAAGAGGAGGAATTTGAATGGCATCTTTGTTGGTGGGAGAGAGGAGATGATAAGAGTGCTTGTACATGATTCTTTGTAAGTTAGCTCCCTGCTACCTTTCTTTTTCTAAAACATCCTATATAGAACTACAAGATTAATCTTTGCAAACACAGTTCAGATCATATTTTTTTTTCTGTCCAAAATCTTCAGCAAGTCAGAGCTGGCTGAATAAACTTTTAACTCACAGAATTAAGACAGACTTTGAGTTGATTACCATTAGGGATCTATTCATCCCACCAATTATTTGGCACGTGTGTTTATCTAAACATGTGTTTATCCCATTGTCTGACTTCCTCTGGAACACATAGAGGGGCAGGAAAGTTACTACCAATTCTGTGTATTGTTCTGTTTCTCATAATGTCCTCACATTTATTAAAATATCTGTCTCCTTGCTGCTGCTGGAGAGCCCACAAAATAAATCATATTCCTTTTCTATGTATGAGAGATCAATAACTTGGACATCATAGATCTTCTAAACCTCATCTCTCCTTTAAATTTAGACATTTCTCCAGCCAATTTTTCTCCTGCAGTCCTTACCCAAGCTTCAAGTCTCCCTCTAAGAAGGCTCTTTTCGTAATGCTCGCGCCCAGTCTCTTCTCCTAGAGAGATGTATTTTCTTTCCTGTCCTCACCTCATGCGTATGGTACTCCATTTTAGGGACCTCTTCCTATACTTGTTACTTTCTACCTTTATTTATAGAAACATTTTACAAAATGTTTCCATGCAACAATATTCTCACAAGTTGTCAATAGCAGTTAGTTGCAGGGAGTGGGGGTGGGGGATAGCCCATAAAACAACATACATTTATTTCCTAACCATAAAATGGATATTGGTTACACAGAATCCTCAGAATACTGAGAGGATTTTCAAATTTTGAATTTGCAAGGGTAGATGAAGGGTGTGCTGTGTATTTGTTTCTAAACTAACTTGATCATAGAATCCTGGGTTTCATGTGATTGGATTTCTTGTGGTAAGCGCTTTGACTAATAGTTACTCTAACAATGTCTCCTCTCTACTATTTGAATAGAAAGTCATTAATGGCCTCAGCGCATGTTGATGCATGACAAAGCTGCATGACATTTGTCACTACATGGGCTTTTCAATTCATTGCAAATTTCTTGTTCTAGGAGGAAGTCTTTAGTTTATGAAATTCTTAAAAGCACTCAAATTATGAATAACATACTAATCATAATTGTAAATAGCTGAGGAGGCCGGGAGCAGTAGCTCATGCCTATAATCCCAGAACTTTGGGAGGCCAAGGCAGGAGGATCCCTTGAGCTCAGGAGTTCGAGATAAGCCTGGGCAACACAGAGGGACCTGGTCTACAAAAAATCAAAAAATCGATTAACAGGGTGTGGTGGCATGAACCTGTAGCCCCAGCTACTTGGGAAGCTGAGGCAAGAGGATTGATTGAGCCAGAGAGTTTGAAGTTGTCAAGTTGCTATGATCTTGCCACTGTACTCCAGCCTGGGTGGTAGAATGAGACCCTGTCTTAAATATATATATTGTATATATTTAATATATTTATATATATAAATATACATTAAATATATTTATATATATTTATATATATATATTTAATATATTTAATGTATATTTATATATGCATGCCACATTTTCTTTATCCAGTATATTATTGATGAATATTTGGGTTGGTTCCAAGTCTTTGCTATTGTGAATAGTGCCACAATAAACATGCGTGTGCATGTGTATTTACAGTAGAATGATTTATAATCCTTTGGGTGTATACCCAGCAATGGGATTGCTGGGTCAAAATTTCTAGTTCTAGATCCTTGAGGAATTGCCATACTGTCTTCCACAATGGATGAACTAATTTACACTCCCACCAACAGTGTAAAAGCATCCCTATTTCTCAACATCCCCTCCAGCATGTGTTGTTTCCTGACTTTTTAATGATCGCCACTCTAACTGGCGTGAGATGATACCTCATTATGGTTTTGATTTGCATTTCTCTAATGACCAGTGATGATGAGCATTTTTTCATATGTCTGTTGGCTGCATAAATGTCTTCCAAACACATGTTCTCACTCATAAGTGGGAATTAAACAGTGAGAGCTCATGGACATAAGGAGGGGAACATCACACACTGGGGCCTGTTGGGGGGTGGATGGCTAGGGGAGAGATAACATTAGGAAAAATACCTAATGTAGGTGATGGGTTGATGGGTGCAGCAAACCACCATGGCATGTGTATACCTATGTAAGAAAACTGCAAGTTCTGCACATGTACCCCAGAACTTAGATAATAATAATAATAAATATATATGTAATTAGTTAATGGAACTATTAAAAATTAGTGAAACTCTTAAAATTATATATTCTTAAATATTATGAATAACCTATTAACCCATAATTAGGAATATCAAACATATATATTTTGTTTTTACAAAGGCTTTTAATGACAATTTATATTAGCTCTGTTAGAAAACTGCAGCCCAGAGTGAATGGCATGTCAACAGTCCCAGAGATAATAACAGAATAAGTGAAATATAGTCAGAGTTTCCAACTCTATAAATTTTCTCTACCTAACACAATGGAAAACATAGGAGTTAGAAAGATGGAAAGAAAGTGATTGGTTTATGCTGTTGGTATAATGAAGGAATAGGTATATTCTCTACCTAACACAATGGGAAATATAGGAGTTAGAGAGATGGAAAGAAAGTGATTGGTTTATGCTGTTGGTATAATGAAGGAATAGGTATATATGAAGGTATATGAAGGAAATTTAATATTATCTTTCCTGTCTTATGTGAATAAAATGTTCTATGATTATTTTAGACTTATTGATAATTGATTTATCAGAACATTACATCGACACCTCAAAATTCAAATCACATATGATAGGAATGGTGTTTGAGATTTGAGGAGAGAAACGGGCATGGCAATGTTATTATACAAGCCAATTATTCTGAGAAAAGTGGTTGGGGCTATTTCTTCAGCATAAAAGTCTATGTTTTTCTATGTTTTTCTATTAACACCTGGTGACACCATTCCTCTGTCCACACAGAATAGCTCCAGAAATAGCACTTGACCTGTATTGGTCCATTCTCATGCTGTTAATAAAACCATACCAGAGACTAGGTAATTTATAAAGGAATGAGGTTTAATTGCCCCACAGTTCAGCATGGCTGGGAGGCCTCAGGAAGCTTACAATCATGGCAGAAGGGGAAGCAAACACATCCTTCTTCACATGGCAGCAGGAAAGAAAAGTGCTGAGCAAAAGGGGGCCAAAGCCCCTTATAAAACCATCAGATCTCACAAGAACTCACTCACTATTATGAGAACAGCATCATGGGGTTAACTGCCTCCGTGATTCAATTACCTGCCACAAGGTCCTTCTAGTGACACGTGGGGATTTTGGAAACCACAATTCAAGATGAGATTTGGGTGGAGACACAGCCAAACTATATTATTCCACCCTTGCCCCTCCCAAATATCATGTCCTCACATTTCAAAACACAATCATAGCTTCCCAACAGTCCTTCAAAGTCTTATCTCATTCCAGCATTAACCCAAAGGTCCAAATCCAAGGTCACATCTGAAACAAGGCAATTCCCTTCCACCTATGAGTCTGTAAAATCATAAGCAAGTTAGTTACTTCCTAAATACAATTGGGTACAGGCATTGGGTAAATACCCCCATTCCAAATGAGAGAAATTGGTCAAAATGAAGGCACTACAGGAGCCATGAAATTCCAAAATCCAATAGAGCAGTCATTAAACCTTAAAGTTCCAAAATGATCTCCTTTGCCTCCATGTCTCACATCCAGGTCACACTGATGCAAGAGGTAGGCTCCCATGGAATTGAGCAGCTCCAGCCCTCTGGCTTTGCAGGGAATAGCCCCCCTCCAGGCTGCTTTCACAGGCAGATGTTGAGTGTCTTCAGCTTTTCCAGGTGCAGAGTGTAAGCTTTCAGTGGATCTATCATTCTGGGGTCTGAAGGATGGTGGCCTTCTTTTCACAGTTTCACGCAGTGCCCCAGTGGGGACTCTGTGTCAGGGCTCCAAAATCACATTTTCCTTTCACACTCCTCTAGCAGAGGTTCTCCATGAGGGCTTCTCCCCTGCAGCAAACTTCTGCATGGACATCCAGGTGTTTCCATACATCCTTTGAAATCTAGGTGGAGGTTCTCAAACCTCAATTCTTGTCTCCTTTGTACTCACAGGCCCAACACCATATGTAATCCACTAAGGGGCTTGCATCCTCTGAGGCAATGGCCTGAGCTTTATGTTGGCCCCTTTTAGCTACAGCTGGAGCTGAAGCAGCTAGGATGCAGGGCAGCATGTCCTGAGGCTTCATAGAGCAGGAAGTCCCTGGGGCTAGCTCAGGAAACCATTTTTCTCTCCTAGGCCTGCAAGCCCACAATGGGAGGGTCCACTGTGAAGGTCTCTGACATGCCTTGCAGACATTTTCCTTGTCTTGGTAATTAACATTTGGCTCCTCGTTACTTATGCAAATTTATTCAGTGAGCTTGAATTTCTCCCCAGAAAATGGAGTTTTCTTTTCTATCACATTATCAGGCTGCAAATTTTCCAAACTTTTATGCTTTGCTTCCTCTTGAACACTTTGCTGCTTAGAAATTTATTCCACCAGGTATTCTAAATCATCTCTCTCAAGTTCAGAGTTCCACAGATCTCTAGGGCAGGGGCAAAATGCCACCACTTTACACAGCAAAAGTGACCTTTACTCCAGTTCCCAAAAAGTTCCTTATCTCCATCTGAGACCACCTCAGCCTGGACCTTATTGTCCATATCACTATCAGCATTTTGGTCAAAGCTATTCAACAAGTCTCTATGAAGTACGAAACTTTCCCACATGTTCCTGTCCTCAGAACCCTCCAAGTCTTTAGGAAGTTCCAAATTTTCCCACATTTTCTTATCTTCTCCTGAGCCTTTCCAAACTGTTCCAACCTCTGCCTGTTACCCAGTTCCAAAGTTGCCTCCCCATTTTCAGGTATCTTTACAGTAGCTCTCCACTACCCAGTACCAATTTACTGCATTAGTTTGTTCTCATATTGCTAATGAAGACATACCTGAGACTAGGTAATTTATAAAGGAAAGAGGCTTAATTGACTCACAGTTCAGCATGTCTGGGAGGCCTTATGTCACTTACAATCATGGTGGAAGGGGAAGCAAACATGTCCTTCTTCTCATGGTGGCAGGAAGAAGTGCTGAGCAAAAGGGGGAAAAGCCCCTTATAAAACCATCACATCTTGTGAGAACTCACTCACTATTATGAGAACAGCATCATGGGGGTAATCACCCCCATAATTCAATTGCCTCCCACCAGGTTCACCCCAGGACATGTGGGGATTATGGGAGCCACAATTCATGATGAGATTTAGGTGGGGACACAGCCAAACCATATCATGACCCAAAAATTAGCAGTTGATACGAGGACCTTTAAAATATAAGGTTGTTTTAATTGAGAATTTTCCCTAATAGGCAAGATACTGGCTAAAAAGTCTATTTCTCTTCAAGTGTTTAAATATGGGTTGCCATATCAGGTATATATCACCTCAATAATATTTCATAACACTGATATATAAGATTTAAGAATTTATTTGATGGTGGGACACTGAACACTGATACCCACATGCAGTTAGCTAGGTTCTCAAGCTCTTTGCGGATTGGCTAATTTGAGTTATTTCTATTGACTCTGTATGTTGTCTGCTGCCTGGCCCCAGGGTGATATGGTAGGTGCATGTGAGAGTCAAATACTTAATTAGCTGCTCAAGATGGGGAACTCACCTGTCCCTAGCCAGGGCCTCAAAACTGGGTCAAGACAGCATTTAAAAAGAGAGAAAAACTATTGTGTAACAACTAATTCCAAAATTTCACTGGCTTAAAATAATGAGCTGCTCATGCAGCTTTGGATTGGCTCCAGTAGTTCTGCTGATCTTGGCTGAGCTCTTCTGGGCTTGGCTCCATTCTACCTGTTTACTTCAGGTCTGTTTCATATGCATCTCATTCTTTGGGGATCTGAAGGACACTTGGGATATGAGCTCACGGCTACAGCAGAAACACAAAAGGGCAGGTCCAGTCATGTAAGTATTTTTAAAGCCACTCCTTGCATTGTGTCTGCCAACATCCCATTTACCAAAAGTGGGCATACAGCAGAGTCCAAAGGCAAAGGGCAGAAATATGTACACCCTGCCTCTAGTGGGAAGAATTTAAATATGGCAAAGGATATAGATATAGGGAGAGTGAGGAACTGGGAACCATAATTCAATCTATCACAGATGAAAAAGACAGAAGAGGAAGAGAGAGATTGAAGACAGAGTTGGTGATTGTTAGAAAGGATAAGGGCAAGAGTAGGAAGATGCAGAGCTTCACCAGGTGATGTTCATGAAGGGGTGCCAATGAAAGAATTTCAGAGTCTCTTAATGAGATGAAAAGGTAACATACTCCCCAGTCATTGTGTATTCTGCATGACCTTTTAAACCCAAGTTTCCTGCGGTTCTTCCATACTTAAGTCTTGGCTTTATTATCTTCCTTGGTTATCTTGAGGAACAGTATCCAGCATCAGCTTTCTGTTTCCATGTTTCTTAGTGCATCTTTTCTCATTAAAGACCATGGTTGATACAACCCTCAGATTCTATATTTGAACTTGAATTTCTAGTCCCTTTTGTCAGTGAAGAGGATAAGAGAAAATAGAAAAGAATTGCATTTGTTGGCATTTTTGGGGGGGTCCCTTCATTTGTATTCTCTCTTCATTTATCACTGTACTTCCTGTCAGTCAACTCTGTTAGACTTCCCCAGTTTTCCTTTCTGTCAATGACTTCTTTCTTCTCATCCCTTCTTACTCCCTCTCATGTTTTCTATTTTTCTGTTCTTCCAGGTCATTTTTACCCCAATTCCTATTTTTTTTATGCCTTTGTCCCTTCATGCACTCCATTGTAGCTTACTTCCTACTATTTCTCCAACTCCATTTATTTTATCTCACCTTTTCCCCTTCCTCCTTCTAAAAGGGCCTCCTAAAAAGTTAAGTTGATTAAATAAAACCATTAGAGTTACTTTTATTATTGCCATTTTTCATCATTATAAATGTTTTAAGGGTTTCTTGCAGTGGAGTGATAGTTTCTTGTTCCCCTAAAGTACAGAAGGACTATCGGGTCTCTGCTTAACTCTGGCCACTTATCATTGAGAAATGAATGTCCCTGCAGTTGCTGCCTAACCAGATTGCAGTTCTGCTGGGCTGCAGCTACTGGAGGGAACATTTTAAATCACAGCAAACTTTGAAGTATGAGGCTGGGGAGATAGGGTCAAAACAATCCTAATTTCCCAGGTGAGTGTTGGCATCACAAAAAAAAAAAAAAGTGATTATGACCTGAATTGGTCTTCAGGGCTAGATTACAGAGAATCAACATAACTTCCGAAAAGCTTTAACCCTCACCACCCCCGTGTATTTTCCAGGGAGAAAGTGCCTTCCTGTTACTGGCTGTCCTTACAGAGAAACAAGCTTTTATTATTCCCTTGGACCAGGGACCTTTCATATTCAATCTCACAGGCAAGCTACAGCTCTTTCTGCTATAACAGAGCTCTGTAATTACAGTTATTAATCTTAAAATCATGGGCTCTAATTTAACAGGTTTCTTGTAACCTGAAAGTCTTTCAAAATATAATGGTGCAAAAAATAAATCACTCTCTGCAAGTGGCGTCTATGTTTCGTAAATGCCGGCAGTAAGAAGGATATAAACATATTCCCCAAACAGGTACCATAAACTGCGAAATAACACAGTGTCAACCATAAACATGTCTTTGCCATAGCCTTCCCTAAAAATCTTCTCACTCACAAACCTGAGAGAAGCCTTTCAAATGCTATTTCAAAAAGAAAATCACTAAACCTGCAGAAAGTCTAGCTGCCCTGAAAAGTTTCCACCATATCTCCATGTCTGCTGCATTTTCCAGCATCATTTCCTCTCCTCCTTTATCACTCTCTTTCTCTCCAGTCACTGCCCCATCACTGGGATGAGACAAGCACCCCTGGGTACCAATCAATATAGTGCAGGTCTTCTCTGAAGAAAAGTAAACCCTTTTTCCTAAAGTATTTCACAAGCTGCCTGCCTACCTGCTCTACTCTATGTAATGAAGGCATTTAGTTTTCTATGTATGTATAGATGGAAAGAGTAGAATAGGGACTCCGTGGGGGATGAGTGCAATGTGACCTGCTCTCAAATGCTTTTCTCTCATCTTGGCTCCTTGACTAGTCATCCTGCTTACCTAGTCAGTCGTATCATTTTACTAAGTGCTTATCTGCCTGAGCTAACTGTCTTGAATGTGATTCCTTGCTGGCATACATTCCATTCCAAATTGAGCACATTATTTTTCAGAATCTTCTCCTTTCTATATTTTGGGTATGCTCATTCTTCAACTTTTACCCTGCAACAATATTCAGCCTTCTCCTATAGCTAATAGTTGTTCACACTGTGTTGTGACAGTATGCATTCGCATCTCGATTAGACAATTCATGATGAGGAGGCAGTGGGACATTGTCATTGTAAATGACAGAGTAGAGCTTTCAGAGTCTTCAAAGCCAACATGCTTTGCACATACTGACTGTTATACTGCCTACCTCCTAACACTTGCTGAGGAATGATAAAATGCAGAAACAGTGAATTCACTGCATGTGTATTTGGAGGTGGCGGCGAAGAGAGGAAACTGGAAAATCAGTAAGATCAGCTGTTTTGGAATTGTGGGGCTATGATAAGATCTTAAAAACTTTGTCTAAAATAACTAAGAAACAAGACTCTTGAGTTCATATTTGTAATGAGTTAAAATTGATGAAGCCTTATATCACTGCCTGGCCTTTGTGTGAGGGTTTGCTTAATTAATAAATAAATAAGTGTCTTTTTCCCTGGAGCAGATACAAACGCTGGCACTAATATAAAGGAGAGACCATGCCATGAATGAGGAAAGGAGTTTTTAATTTGATAACACATGATAGCTAATTATTAAATGCTAAAGTTTAATTTTGGTGTATTTCAGTGGATAATAGATTGACAGTAAAAAAATGGAATGATTATGGTATTTCATTGGGGAGCATTTTTCTCATAGAATGCATAAAAACAAAATATGATAAACAGTTTTGCAGATGGAAGAAGTTTAATGATATTTTGGAGTCATTTTGTTTGTAACCTAGATAATAAGCATGAGATTTAGTATGGATTTGTTTGATTTCCTTTTCCATCTGCAACAAACCTTAACTAACTAGATATGTTGATTTTAGTCTTTTCATTTATATTGTAATTCAGGTTAATATTAAAGTTCTCATTTATAATCTCATACATCGAATATATCTACCTCAGTTTAATTCATTTTTCTTTCTTCTCATTTTCTGCACTCAATTTTTTGAGACTCTTTTTTTTAACCCCTTAGCTGAGAGTAACAATTTCTTTGACATTTATTTGTTCTAATGAACAATGCAATATTTCCTCAACACTAGCAATTTGATGTTTTATTTTTTTTTCTCTTACAATTTAACTACCTTTCCTTTTTGGTATAGATTTCATCTAAATTTGTCAAGAACTTAAATAATAATATTTGTTCAAAATATTTCTTTTTTTTTTTTTTAGTTACTCCCTCTAAAGAGCAAGCATAGTATCACAGATAAAACACAAGGTTTAACCTCTGATTAACTCTGAATCTTAGTTCTTCTGCTTACCAAATGCATGGTCTTAGATATTTCAACATCATTTTTTTAACTTATCTGTCAAACTGAGCAGATGTAATGCTTGTCCTAATCTCACAAGATTTGTGACAAAGCAATAAATTAAAGAAGTTAAAATTACATTACAATTACAAATTAGTATGTGCCTGTCCATTATAAATGTATTATAGGACATAAACTTATTAAATACCAGCTGTTTCAATTAATATATCTGTATATATAAATGATTTTTTATTGACTCAGAAGGCATTTATGGATCTCATTTTTATTGTGATTATTATGATCATCAACTATCAACATGTTGAATAAGTTCAAAATTCAAACTTTTCCAACAACGGGTGTTTTTTTTTTTTCACCATACAATGAGATAGATATTCAGTATAGTCATAGAACCTCAGGATACTCAGAGAGGTAAGAACATGTGGACACCAAGCACTCAACTTTTTTTTTTTTAATTTTTTTTTTTGAGACGGAGTCTCGCTCTGTCACCCAGGCTGGGGTGCAATGGCACGATCTTGGCTCACTGCAAGCTCCGCCTCCTGGGTTCACACCATTCTCCCTCCTCAGCCTCCTGAGTTGCTGGGACTACAGGTGCCCGCCCCCATGCCCGGCTAATTTTTTTGTTTTTTTTTAGTAGAGACAGGGTTTCACCATGTTATCCAGGATGGTCTCGATCTCCTGACCTCGTGATCTGCCCGCCTCGGCCTCCCAAAGTGCTGGGATTACAGGCGCAAGCCACCGGGCCTGGCCAGAACTCAGCTTTTTAGGTGAGGAAAAAAATAAACCCACTGAAGTCAAAAAATTTACCAAAGGTAATTGTTACAAGCCCGAATGTTTCTTCCTCAAATTTATGTGTTGAAGTCCTAACCCTCAGCACCTTATAATATGACTGTATTTGGATGCTTGCTATTTATTCATTTATTTATTTAGAGACAGAGGTCTCACTGTGTTACTCAGGCTAATCTTGAACCCCCGGCCTTAAGCGATCCTCCTGCTGTGGCCTCCCAAAGTGCTGGGACTACAGGCACGAGCCAGCACGCCTGGCTGAGATAGGCTCTTTAAAGAGGAAATTGAGTTAATGTGAGGATATTAGGGTGGTGACTAACCCACTGTGACTATTACCCTTACAGGAAGAGGAAATTAGGACAGCGTAGTGACAGTGTAAAATCAGATGAAGAAGTTAGTCATCTACAAACCAAGGAGAAAGCCCCCAGAAGAAACCAAGCCTGCTGACACCTTCAACTCCAACGGCAGCCTCTAGAATTACCAGATACATTTCTGCTGTTTAAACTACTCATTCTCTGTGCTACTTCATTATGGCAAACTTAGCAAACTGGTACACTGATTTAAAGCAGAGGCAGACTAAATCTCAGGTATCTGCAATCCTTGCTCAAATCTTATTTTTAAAAATATTCTCTAATTAAGGAAATAAGTTACAAAACAAATAGGAAAGCAGTTAGCAATTACAGAGTGAAGAAAATACCCTGAAGGAAATATTATTTTAGGATGACATCAAGTCAGATGCTACAGTTTAGCCAATGTAGATGTTAACTAATAACTGTAAATGTTCATAGTTGATCCAGGTCATGAAACTTGCCTAGCAAAAACAAAATATTATTTGAATTCTGGACTATCTGAGTAGAATTGCATTGCAAAAAAATTGTATGCTGTCAATAGGGACAGCAGTGTGAAAGAAAGCAAAACCTAGACGTTATTAGAGAGCCAATCATGAGTCCTATGAGATGGCTAATCCTAAATTGTCACATCAGGATCATGAGGTTGGTGTTCAGTGAGTTTCTTACAAAATTGTAATAATAAAACTTGAGCCAATGTCTGCTTCTGCATTCAAAGCTACAATTAGAGTTCTACTCTCTAAATGCACTTCTGCAAATAACCTCTCATTCATAAGCCTTCCGTGACCTTTGGGTTTGAAATTAAGTCTTTTTATAGCTTTTTTCTTGCTGTAAGTGCCATTCAGCTTAAATAAAGTCAAACATTTAGAAATAGTGGATTTCATCTCACAAGCTGCTGTAGTCACTTAATTCACTGACTAATTCAGTGACATTCTCATAAAAATAATTTATTTTGATATTTTAGTGTATATAAATACTGCAGCTGACTAATGCCTACTAAAAACACATTTTCTGGGATACCAAAAAAATATGTATCATTATTTTAGGCTTTAAACGGCATATAAATGACACAAATAAATGGTTTTATTTAAATATATTGACATAGTTACAAAAGACAGTTTGCAAGTTTGCATAACCTATGTAATTTACACAGTATTAATTTCTAAAAATCAGCTGTAGAACTTGGTACTATACTTAGATTTGCTTTCTGTATTGATAAATATTGAAATTGCAATTCTCAGTCAGCATTTGAAATAAAAATGATCCTGAAGGTTCTATAATGGCTGTTTGAGCTCCTCCCTCTCAAATCTGTGTGCACTGTGCTGGGAATTCACACTTAGATATTATGGAGAATCAATTTGTAAGGGAGTAGTCTTTATTTCACTTCAATGAACTAATTTTATTTTAAATGAATTTATTAGAAAATTTGCTCAGAAAGTACTGATATATATTACATTATGAAAAAGAATATGTTAAATCTTTCCATTTGGTAATGCAGGAAAACTTCTTACAAATCTGCTGAATTCATGAACATGTTTTAAGAATAATCCTATTTGAAAAAAATAGTTTGATTATAATCAAATTATATAGCAGACTGGCATTGGATCAACACCTTTCTGGACCTCATAGGACTTCTCATTATTATGTCTACTTTTGCCTCAGTAAATCAACTAAAGGAATTATATTCTGAAATACAAGAATTTTTTCCATTGTTTTGCTCGTTTTTTTTTTTAAACAAAACCTAGTAACATTAAAATGAATGAGATGAATGAGACAGTAAAAATTGTGTAATATTTATAAAAACAACAACATGGGATATATTTAACAACCACTAAAACATAAATAAGCAACCAGAGAAATCAAAATAGTTCTTTGCTTAAAGTCCAGTTTTTTTAATTAGACCAACACATTTTATTGTAGGCATAAACATTACTTTCCTGCAAGCACAATTACAATTGAAAAAAAATGCTTCTATAAGAGGAACACAAAGACCATTAGCTTGTGGTTAAGAGCTGAGTTTGCTTCAGTTAAATTTTGGAAATTTGTGTTTTCTTTTTGAGCTAGAGACTATAAACTCCTAGAAAAATAGAAGATTTTGAAAATACTTTCTCATAGACTCCACAGTACTTAATAAAGACTTGAGTGACCAGAGGACTAACTAGGCACAGTTTAATTTTTCTTACTAGAAGTATTTCCCAACGTTTGTCTACATTTATCCACTGACCCTGGCACCCTTTGACAGCCCTGTGTGATCCTAGGAAATTACAGTAGCCCAAAACTCTGGTTTTGGTTCATAGAAAGTAAGGTTCAGATTGCAGCTTTACCCCTTCTCTGCCCACATGATTTTGAGTAAGTTACTTAACTCCATAGTTCAAACTGCATTGGGGCTCCTCAGCAAACTCAAGAGGAGTTCTCCGGGATATTTTTATTTTCCAAGAAAAGCACAGGGATACTCAACATCTGTCAGAATCAGGGAAATTACTAGCTTAAGTTACTTCACAGTTTCAACATTAGATCACACTCCATTCTTTTCTATGATGTATCTTTTCTGAATCTGTGTATGATATAACTCAAAAACAAAAGCAAACACCAAATCTATGTGATGTGTGAAGACCAATATGGAACAGAAAATGAGATTGATGAATCCAATCTGACTCTGAGATTTGGGGAGTTGGAAAGTGACCAAGAGGCACACACATCCCATTAGCACCTAGCTGTTGTTATCTAAGAAGATGAAATTATTTTCCTTTTAATTCATATGTATTTTTTTATCAGCTTCTAGCTTTTTAGAACATAAACACTTAAATTGTTTAGATCTATAACTACTTAATAAATAAAACTATTAGGCATTTATTTTGACCTCGCAGCCATGAAAATATTAATGAATCACCAAGAATACTGTGACAAGAACATTTAAAAATCAATGACTTCAAACCTCAGTTTCTTCATCTCCAAGAGGAAGCAGTGCCAACGTTAAAAATTATCAAGGGGCTTAAATCAAGAAACTTTTCTACAATGCCTGAAACATGCAAGTATACCTTATTTTACTGTGTTTCACATTATTGCTTTTCACAGATATTGCATATTTTACAAATTGAAGGTTTGTTTGTGGCAACCCTGGGTTGAGCTAGTTTATCAGTGCCAATTTATTAACAGTAAGTGTTCACTTCATGTCTCTGTGTCACATCTTTGTAATTCTTAGATTATTTCAAACTTTTTCATTTGTATTATATCTGTTATTGAGAGGTGACAGCGTGCTGGCCGCCCTCGCTCACTCTCGGTGCCTCCTTGGCCTGGGCGCCCATTCTGGCCGTGCTTGAGGAGCCCTTCAGCCTGCTGCTGCACCGTGGGAGCCCTTCTCTGGGCTGGCTGAGGCCAGAGCCGGCTCCCTCGGCTTGCAGGCAGGTGTGGAGGGAGAGGTACGGGTGGGAACCAGGGCTGCGCGCCTCGCTTGTGGGCCAGCTAGAGTTCCGGGTGGGCATGGGCTTGGCAGCCCCGCACTCAGAGCAGGGCCAGCCCCACCTGCCCCAGGAAGTGAGGGGCTTAGCACCCAGGCCAGCAGCTGTGGAGGGTGCGCCGGGTCCCCCAGCAGTGGCGGCCCGCTGGCGCTGCACTCGAATTCTCACGGGGCCTCAGCTGCCTCCCCATGGGGCAGGGCTGGGGACCTGCAGCTGGCCATGCCTGAGTCTCCCTCCCCTCAACCCACCCCCCCCCCGCCCCGCACCCTGGGCTCCTGTGTGGCCTGAGCCTCCCTGACTAGCGCCGCCCCCTGCTTCACGGTGCCAGGTCCCATCTACTGCCCAAGGGCTGAGGAGTGCAGGCACAGGGCGCGGGACTGGCAGGCTGCTCCACCTGTGGCCCAGGTGTGAGATCCACTGGGTGAGGCCAGCTGGGCTCCTGAGTCTAGTGGGTACTTGGAGAACCTTTGTGTCTAGCTAAGGGATTGTGAGTACACCAATCAGCACTCTGTGTCTAGCTCAGAGTTTGCAGATGCACCAATTGGCACTCTGTATCTAGCTAATCTGGTGGGGACTTGGAGAATCTTTATGTCTAGCTAAGGGATTGTGAATGCACCAATCAGCACTCTATGTCTATCTCAGGGTTTGTAAATACACCAATCGACATTCTGTATCTAGCTAATCTAGTGGGGACATGGAGAACTTTTGTGTCTAGCTCAGGGATTGTAAATGCACCAATCAGCACAATGTCAAAACGGACCAATCAGCTCTCTATAAAACAGACCAATCGGCTCTCTGTAAAATGGACCAATCAGCAGGATGTGGGTGGGGCCAGATAAGAGAATAAAAGCAGGCTGCCTGAGCCAGCAGTGGCAAGCCTTTCTCAGGTCCCGTGCCACACTGTGGTAGCTTTGTTCTTTCACTCTTTGCAATAAATCTTGCTTCTGCTCACTCTGTGGGTCCACACTGCCTTTATGAGCTGTAACACCACGAAGGTCTGCAGCTTCACTCCTGAAGCCAGCGAGACCACAAACCCACCGGGAGGAATGCACAACTCCAGATGTGCTGCCTTAAGAGCTGTAACACTCACTGGGAAGGTCTGCAGCTTCACTCCTGAGCCAGCGAAACCAGGAACCCACTAGAAGGAAGAAACTCCGAACACATCTGAACATCAGAAGAAAAAACTCGGGACACGCTGCCTGTAAGAACTGTAACACTCACCGTGAGGGTCCCTGGCTTCATTCTTGAAGTCAGTGAGACCAAGAACCCACCAATTCTGGACACATTATGGTGATGTGTAATATGAGATCTTTGATGTTACTATTGTGATTGTTTTGGGGTACCATGAATAATGCCTAAATAAGACAGCAAGCTTAATAAATGTTGTGTGTGTTTTGACTGCTCCACCAATTGGCTGTTCCAACTCTCTCCTTCTCTGTCACTTTAGATCGAAAGCTAGATGTGACTAAGCTTTTGTCAGGAAGGCATGTCTACAGCTGAGATAGACTGAAAGCTAGACCTCTTGCACCAAATAATTAGCCAAGTTGTCAGTACAAAAGATAAGTTCTTGAAGAAAACTACAGGTGCTACTGCAAGGAACATACAAATGATAAGAAAGTAAACAGCCTTACTGCCAATATGGAGAAGTTTTAGTGGTTTTCATAGAAGATCAAGCCAGCCACAGCATTCCCTTAACTAAAGCTTGAGAGCAAGGCCCTAATTCTCTTCAATTCTGTGAAGGCTGAGAAGATGAAGAAGCTGCAGAAGAAAAGTCCAAAGCCAACAAAGGTTGGTTTGTGAGGTTTAAGGAAAGGAGCTGTCTCTGTAACACAAGGTGAAGCAGAAAGAATTGATGCAGAAGCTACAGGAAGTTATCTAGAAGATCTAGCTGTGATCATTGATGAAGGTAACTTTACTAAACAACATGTTTTCAATGTAGATGAAACAGCCTTATATTAGAAGAAGGTGCTATCTAGGACTTTTCTGGCTTCAAAAAACAGATTGTTCTCTTGTTAGGGGCTACTGCAGCTGGTGACTTTAGGTTGAAGCCAATGCTCATTTAACATTCAGGAAATCCTAGGGCCCTTAACAATTATGCTAAAACTACTCTGCCTGTGCTCTATAATTGGAAAAACAAAGCCTAGTTGACTGCACATGTATTTACTGCATGGTTTACTGAATATTTTAACCCCACTGCTGAGATCTATTCTTCAGAAAGAGATTCCTTCGAAAATATTGCTGCTTATTGGCAATGCACCTGGTCACCCAAAAGTGCTGATAGAGATGTATAAGGAGATTAATGGTTGTGTGTGTGTATGTTGATGCCTGCTAACATAACATCCATTCTGCAGCCCATGGATCAAGGAGGAATTTTGACTTTCAAGTCTTGTTATTTAACAAATACATTTTATAAGGTAATGCTGCCATAGATAGTCATTCCTCTAATGAATCTGGGCAAAGTAAATTGAAAACTTTGTGGAAATGATTCACCATTCTAGATTTCATTGCAAACATTTGTGATTCACTATAGGATGTCAAAATATAATATCTACAGGAGTTTGGAAAAAGTTGATGCCAACGTTTATGGATGACTTTAAAGGATTTAAGACTTCTGTGGAGAAAATAGCAGCAGATGTGATGGAAATAACAAGAGAATGAGAATTAGAAGTGGAGCCTGAAGATGTAATCATATTGTTGCTATCTTACGAATAAACTTAACATGAGTAACAATACGCTTCTTATGGACAAGCAGTGAAAGTGATTTCTTGAGATGGAATCTACTGCTGGTAAAGATACTGTGAACATTGTGGAAATAACAACAAAAGATTTCGAATATTACATAAACTTAGTTGATAAAGCAGTGGCAGGGTTTGAGAAGAGTGTCTCCATATTTGAAAGAAGTTCTATTACGGGTAAAATGCTGTCAAGCAGCACCACATTTTTACAGAAAAATATTTTGTGGAAAAAAGTACCAATCAATGCAGCAAACTTCATTGCTCTCTCATTTTAATAAATTTCCACAGCCACTCTTATCCTGATCAGCAACCACGACCATGATCAGTCAGCAGTCATCAACATAGACGCAAAACCCTCCACCAGCAAAAAGACTATGACTAGCTGTAGGCTCAGATGATCATTAGTAAAGTATTTTGAGCAATAAAGTATTTTAATTAAGATACATATATTATTTTCATACATAATGCTATTGCACACTTAATAGACGATAGTATAGTGTAAACATTTATATATACTAGGAAACCAAAAAATTCATGTGACTCACTCATTTTATTGCAATATTCACTTTATTGTGATGGTCTGGAACTGAACTCACAATATCTCTGAGGATGCCTATACTATGAAATCAAGAAACAAGATCCTCTGTTTGTGTTTATTATTTTAGGTGCAAAGGACTTTAAGTTTAATTTATTTTTGTTATTGTATACATGTTCATCCTAAATCCTCAGTTTTTGTTTTTGTTTTTGGTTTTTTTTTGCTTTTCAACCATTACATAAGCAAATTAGCAGCAGAGCCAAGGCTCACAGTGGGACCTCCACTTTCTTAATTCTTCCTGTCTAAAACTGCACTCAGCAAATAAATATAAATTATTTTTAGTGAACAATTTTTCACCAGAACTTAGATTTCACTAAGTAGAAGTAAATTCATACCTTATTTGTCAACTCACATTAAACGCCACTATAATACATATTCTACTACTCCTAGCCATTAAAAATGAGTACATAGAATAGGGACCAAGTGTTTGCAGCTAAGAGAAATTCAACTATGACCAGCAGGCCGTACTAGAAGAAATACGGAAGAAGGTTGAGAAATATTTTTTTTACAGCAGACATTGGAACAAGTTGTTTTTTCTTTAATTTTTATTTAACTAAAAATGCAATTTATTGGAGCCCAATTGTTCTGGAAATATTCCTAAAGTAGGTTTATCCTAATGAAGCCTCTTTCTCTCTCTCTCTTTCTCCCACTGTCTTTCTTTTAAAAATGTGTTTGATCCTTCAGATACAGCAGTGAATGAGATAGAACATAACTTTTAACCTCAAGGGACTCACAGCATCGTGTACCTAGTTTTAAAAACTGAATCCAATCAATATACAAAGATCTGAGAGTAGCAGAAAGTAAATTCTGGAGGCTACTTTTTCTTTTTATTCAATCACTTTTATTACACCGTTTTTAAGGCCTTGAGATATCTCCTAAATGACAAATGGTTTAGACTGTCTAGATTGTATGAAAGAGGAAGCCAGAAAGGAAGGAAGGAAACAACAGACCAAGGAGGATGTATATGTTTCCTGTGGTGTTTGGATTTAATTCTGTGGGCTACTGAGAGATTTTGAATGAGGAAAATGATATGATCAATATTCGGCATTAGAAGTATCATTTGGGTACAGCATAAAAAAGGGTTGAAGGAGAATGTGGGTATCTTGAAGCAAGATTAGATACGAGGACATTTCAGTAGTCCAGTTGACAAAAAAGAGGGACTGATAATGAGGATAGAAGGAAAGATGCAGATATTTGTGCTCTGGGCACAATGTCTTGGCTCTCCAGGACCAGGCAGATCATTCCCCCCTGGTATGTGTGTTTGTGCATCATAGCATTTTACATTTCATAGACCCCAGGAAGGCATGTTTGGGTAAGCAATGCTCTACCTCCTGTCCCTGAGCCATGTATAATAAACCATATCTATCACCATCAATTTTCTCTGAAAAGTAGTAGGTGGATAACAGGAATGGACAGAGTTGTCCACAGATGTATTTATGGTCATATCCTATAATAATGATATTACTCTCTAAGCCACAAACATAATCTTCATCTGACAAATAGAAAGCCAAGTGTTGTGTAATAATAATAACACACCAAACTTGCTTTGATAAGAAAGTCTTCTCTCTTCTTCCCACCTGGAGCAGAACTACAGACGTGTAAAAAATGTGTTCTTTCCTGCTTATTTTTCCCACTTTTCCTTACCATCCCCACATGTTTAAGAAGGGTTCTGATCCTTCTAGGGTAGAGTCAAAACCCAACATTTCTGGGAAAATATATTTTGTAATTGCTGAAAGTGTCATATAATTTATCCATGGAATCATCTCCATTAAAAAGAAACAGTGTACTGGAATAGTGTGAATTTTGATTTAGGATGAAGAAAGGAGTAGCGTTGAGATTAAAAAAATAAAATGAAGAAAAGACTGTCATCACTATTTCATGAAAAGACCAGGAATAATCAGATCATGTAACCCATGGTTCTGGCCACTTCATCACTTATTGTAAACACTTTATGGTTTGGTCTACTTCTAGCTTTAAGTAGGCATAAAGATGGTAAAATAACTGTGCTGAGTAGCCAATCATGAAAGTAGCTTATCTCTAGCCCTTGAACAGATGAGATATACTCTGTACTACTATAATGGCATTCCCGTGAGAGAATTAGCAAGCTGTTTTTCTCATATCTGTAATTCCTTCTCATATCACATCAGTTTCCTAAGCAAACAGGGACTCAAACTTAGTCACACCATTGACCTGAACTATCTGTGGTGGGTTCACATCAAAAGTGTGAACTGTGTAGTTTGGTCTTTTCTAGCTCTACTCATTTCCTTCATCATTTTTCTGGCCTTGTGGTTTTGCTCTCAGAGGATAAGCCCAGACCATAATTCCCCTTGTACCTTCTTGTCAAAACTTATCTAAGTTTCCATCCTTCAACTGGTTTTGTCTTGGTATATCTGATACACTAGTTCATGTAGCTGATATTGGCTTAATGTATTACTCGTTACTCATATCCCACATACCATATTAATACTTTAACAGGAGCCAGCCATGGCTTAACCCTAGCTTAGAAACTAAATCCAATCAATATACAAAGGTCTGAGAGTAGCAGAAAGTGAATTTTGGAGACTATTTTTTCTTTGTATTCAATCACTTTTATTACACCGTTTTTAAGGCCTTGAGATATCTCCTAAATGACAAATGGTTTAGATTGTCTGAAATAAACTTCCCGAATAAACCTTAGACTTCCTGAAATAAACAAGGAAATGTCAGGTTCTCTAGAAGGCAGATTCTGGAAACATGTTGAGGCAGGGAGTTCACTGTCTCTGTTCCTACTTAAGTCAAGTGTGTTTAAAATGCATTTTTCTGAACTGTAGCTGAGGGAAATATCTTCATATTTTTCCAGATATAATTTTGAACACATTGTCCACAGTGACATCTTCCTGTATTTCTTCTTTAACATTTCATTTTAAAAAGTGCTTTCTATAAGCCAGACACTACGTAGCTTAAAGGCATGCAAAGAAAATCATCTGGACCCTAGGAATTTACAGTTTAAGATGAAAAATGGCAAATCTATTAGCCCAATACAGGTTGTTATACAAGATTTTGAGATTAAGAGCCTCATGTTCCCTGTCTGACCAGGATTTTCAAAATAAGATTGTTCAGTTCTATAGATTTATGACATGGAATGAATAAAGAACAAATAGATTTTCTCAGCCTACAAGTTCTATTCATGCTGAAAGAAGGAAGCCTATTTGAAAGAAGGAAGCCTTTCTTTTCTGTCAGATTGTCAATTTTTGTACTTTTGGGTTTTGCTTATTGTGTTGCATTTTCACATAAGGTTAAATTAGAACCTCTGTGAATGTTGTTTGGAATTCTCATACAAATATCTCCTATTAACCTTGACTCTCTTATTAGTTTTCAGATGGACTTTGTCAGTACGTTTTTCATGAATGCATCCTAAGAGACAAACATCTACCCTGTTATTTTCTCAGATAAGTTTTGAAATGTTCACCACAACCTCTAGACATGCAGCCTCTTAGAAAAAAAATAATAATAAGGCTCTCTTCCCTAAGCTTTCTCTTTGATCAGCTCCAGACCAAGCACTCTATCCATCAAAAGCCTTTGTCTCTTAACTGCTCTCTACTCTTCAGTATCTTCCAAATCAATGTCAGCAAGTTGTTACTCTCACATTGAAGATGCCTAGCAGGCATAGGCTCTGAAAATAAATGGAAAAAAAAAAAGACTTTCAGAATCTCTTTTAAAAATATCTCATAGAAAAAAAAAACAGGCCTGTGAAATATAACGTACTTTTATGAAAAGAAAGAATGAATGTAATCAAATGTTGACTGTGCGATTTGTGTGTTCTTTTCACACAAATGTGTGAAAAGATGGAACAAAGGAGAAATAACTGTCTTGGAGAGTTTTAAGTTGGATTTGGAAAAATGGGCAGAAGTTACACAGGCCGACAAAAGAGAGAGATAATCTGCCCAATTACCAGATAAAATAACATAGGAACAGGGTCCATAAGTTCAGAGAAATATAATTTTCTTATTTGAAATAAGTGTATGAATTAGAAAACAAGTAATAAGTGCTTTCTATGTGCCAGATACTCTGCAGAGCACTGGGCATACACCAAGTAAACAATATAGATGTGGAATTGCCAACACAGAACTTATGCTCTAGCTGATATTGTCAGAAGTCAGATATTAAATAATCACTAGTAACTAACAATAAAACTAATAGTGTGCAAAGTATCATAAAAGAGTACAAGATGATAGAAGACTTTATGTTTGAGGGATTGAATGAAGGCCAGTGAAAGGAGGCAGAGCTGTGGGGAAGGACAGATCTGAGCCTAAGATATTTGCCAGGGACCAGGGCATGCTAATCTTTCTTACGTATTTTGGAATGTATTCTAATTATAACAGGTAACCATTCTGAGGATTAAACACAGCAAGAACCTGATTAGATATGTGTAAGGTTGGAGATAAAGTTAGAAAACTGAATTTTGATAAGCAGGTTTCAGTTCTATTCCCCACCTCCCTTGACATGAATAGTCTATTACTTGGGCCTTGGTCTCATAATGCTTAAAATGGGATAATGCTTTGTAGGTCATAAGAGATCATGCAAGTAAAAGTTGCATTCAGTGTGTACATGTGTGTGTCAGGGACCTAAGCCACAAAAGGACCCATTACCTAGACATCAAACCTAGACCTGTCTAATCCCACAATGCAGGGATTGGACTATTATGCAATACAGTCTTTTAAGAATAAATTAGCTTTCTTTTTTAAAATTAATCTTGAATTTTAAACTTAATCTTTAAACTTAAAATTTAAACTCAACCATATAGACCTTCCTACTACTTTGATTTTATCTTTTGTCAAAATGTAATTTTTTACTTCCAGTATTCCCATTAGAGTAATTTTTTTTCAGTTTATGAGGTCTTCAGCTTCTTTTAGGGCTTTGTAAAGGCTGCAGCTCTATGTATGATAAACATTTGTTCAATTTGACAAAACAATTCTGGCAAGCAACTGTTTTCATGGTCTAGTTAGTAGTATCTATTTTGAAACCTTCTTAAGGGGCAAACATAATTCCCCCATCTAAGAATAGTCTTCTCAGCTCTTTTAGTGTCTCCATTTTTCCTATATCTAAATGACAGTTTCTTAGACATCAAAATCTGTAAAATGCAATAGAGATTTTCTTCACTGAGAAATGACAAATCTGCCTTATGACACTCATTCCTTAGCTAGAAAGAGTGATGGCATCCTTTCATTTATTTCAAATGACTCCTGTTGTTGCAGGGGTGAGGATGCACATAGCTGCTGGTGAGGGTACTGATTTTGTGACATAGCATCAGTGGTACAGGATTAGCCTGTTCAATATCAGAGTCTTAAGAGACAGACTTTTGTGTATATTTCCCACCATAGGCAATGAATTGTCCCTGTTGCTTTGCTATTGAAAGGGAACAATTCTTTCACTCTCCATTCTACCTTTAATGTTATTGGTTTATCTGAGTTAATGAGATGTTAATGAAGTTATAGGCAAGGTCCTCCAGATTTCATTCATAACTTGAAAGGCTAATAATAGCTAGTTTTCCTTTATAATTTTTATTGAGATATAACTAATATACAAAAGATCACATGCACTAAATATATACATTTTGATAAGTTTAGATACATGCATACACCCGTGATATCATCACCACAACTAAGGTACAGAACATATTTATCACCTGCAGAAAATTTCCTTGTGTTCTTCTGTGTGTCTTTTTTTTCTGTTTTTTGTAATTGGTAAGAACACTTAACATGAGATCTATCCTAGTTAAATATTTAAAGTGCACAAAACCCTGTTGTTATCTGTAGGTACTATATTGAAGGACAGGTAGCTCTCTAGAATGTATTCAGCTTGCATAACTGAAACTTTATAGATATTGAGCAACAATTGCCCTTTAATGCCTTTCCCAGGTCCTGAAAATCACCATTCCATTATTGGGTTCTGTAAGTTTGACTATTTAAAATATCTGACATAGTGGGAAAATGCAGTATTTGCCTTCTTGTGACTGATCACTCAGCACAATGTCCTCTGCATTTATACATGTTGTTGCAAATGGTATGATTTCCTTCTTTCCTAAGGCTGAATAATATTCTATTGTATGTATATGCTACATTTTCTTTATTCATTCTTTGATGCACATTTGGATTGTTTCCATATTTTAGCTATTGAAAATCATGCTGCAATGAACATATGAACACAGATATGTCTTTGAGATTCTGATTTCAGTGGTTTGCAATTTAATCCAGAGGTAAGATTGCCAGATCACATAGTAGTGCTATAATTAATTTTTTGATGAACCTCTATACTGTTTTTCATAATGGTTGTACCATTTTACATTTCCAACAAAAGTGTAGAATAATTCCAAAAACTGCATATCGTCACCAACAGTTTTTGGTGCTTTTCTTGTTGTTGTTTCTTTAAATAATACTAATCTTAATATTGTTAGGTTATATTTCATTGTAGCTTTGATCTGCATTTCCCTGATGAGTAGTGATATTGAGCATCCATTAATATAGCTGGTTTCCATTTATATATCTTCTTTGGAGAAATGTCTATTCAGGTTTCTTGCCCATTTTTAATTGGGTTATTTGGTTTTATTTTTTTCATCTTGACTTGTAGGAGATTCTTATATATTTTGGAATATTGACCCCTTATCAGATACGTAGTTTGCAAATATTTTATGTCATTCTGTAGGTTGTTTTTACTCTGATGATTTCCTTTGCTGTAAAGAAGCTTTTGATTTTTATGTAGTCTCACATGTCTATTTTTGGTTTTGTTGCCTGTACTTCTTTTGTCCTTTTATTCTTAGTTGACACACAATAATTGTACATATTTATGAGATACATAGAGATATTTTGATATATGCCTAAAATGAGTAATAATCAAATTAGGGTAGTTAGCAAATCCATATACTCAGAAATTTGTCACTTATTTGCATTGTGAATATTCAAAACCCTCTCTTCTAGCTTTCTGAAGATATACCATAAATTGTTGTTAACTATATTCACTCTATAGTGCTGTCTAAAACACTAGAACTTATTTCTCCTATCTGGCTATAGTTTTGTATCCTTTAACCAGCTTCTCTCTATCATCCCTTTCCCCATTCAATCCCACTGTCTAATAAGCTCTATTCTACTGTTTACTTTTATGACCTTAGTTTTGATTTTTTGTTTTATTTTATTCTGTTTCTGGAGACAGAGTCTCACTGTGTTACTCAGGCTGGAGTGTAGTAGTGCAATCACAGCTCACTGTAGCCTTAACCTCCCAGGCTCAAATGATCCTCCCACCTAAGCATCCAAAGTAGCTGGGACTACAGGCATGCACCACTACACATGACTAATTTTTAAAAAAAATTTTTTTTAGAGACATGGTCCCACTCTGTTACTCAGGCTGGTCTTGAATTCCTGGGCTCAAGTGATCCTGCCACCTCGGCCTCCCAAAGTGTTGGAATTACAGGTTTGAGGCACCGCACACAGCCTGTGAGCTTAGTTTTTTTAGCTCCCATGTATAAGTGAGAATATGCAGTATTTATCTTTCTGTGCCGGACATTTCAAATAGCATAATGTCTTCTGGGCTTATGTGTGTTTCCACAAATGACAGGATTTCATTTCTTATGGCTGAATAGTATTCCATTGTGTGTATATACCATATTTCTTTATCCATTTATTAGTTGATTGACACTTCATTCCATATGGCTGATTCCATATATTGGCCATTGTTAATAGAGCTTCAGTAAACATGAGAATGCAGATATCTCTTTAATATACTGGTGTCCTTTCACATGGAAAAATACCTAGTAGTGTGACTGCAGGGTTGTAGATAAATCTATTTATAGTTTTTTGAGACACTTTCTTACTCTGCTCCAATAATGAGCTACTAATTTACATTACCATCAGTGGTTTGTAAAAATTCCCTTTTCTCAACATTTGTTATTTTTCACCTTTTTAAAGATAGCCATTTTAATTGGGGTAAGATGATATCTCATTGTGGTTTTGATTTACCTTTTCTTCATGATCAGCAACGTTTAACATTTTAAAAAAATATTTGTTGGTCATTTGTATGTTTTCTTTTAAGAAATGTATATTCAGATCCTTTGCCCATTTTTGAATCATATGATTTGCTTTTCTGTCAAGTTTTTGAATTCCTTATATATGCTTGATATTATCCCCTTGTCAAATAAATAGTATGCAAATATTTTCTTCTATCCTACAAGATGTCTCCACTCTGTCAATTGTTTCCTTTACTGTGCAAAAATGTTTTAGTTTGACATAGTCTTATTTATCTATTTCTGTTTTTGTGACCTGTGCTTTTAAAGTCTTACTCATAAAATCTTTGCCTAGACCAACATCCTGAAATGTTTCCGTATGTGTTATTTTATGAATTTTATGGTTTCAGGTCTTATATTTAAATCTTCAATCCATTTGAGGTGATTTTTTATATGATGAAAGATAGGGGTCTAGCTTCATTCTCCTGTATATGGATATCTAGTTTTCCTAGCACCATTTATTAAAGAGACTGTGCTTTCCATGTTCTATGTTCTTGGCATCTTTGTTAAAGATGAGTTGTCAGTAAGTGCATGGATTTATATCTGGGTTCTTTACTCTGTTCCATCGATCTATACGTCTGTATTTATACCAATACCAAACTGTTTTGGTTACTATAGCTTTGTAGTATATTTGAAGTTGCATAGTGTGTGACTCCACCTTTGTTCTTTCTGAGGAGAATGGCTTTAGCTATTCGAGGTAACTTGAACTCCATGTGGATTTTAGGATTGTGTTTTTTCTATTTCCATGAAGAATACAATTGGTATTTTGATATGAAATGCATTGAATCTGTAGATTACTTTGGACAGTATGGTCATTTTAACAATATTGATGCTTCCAATCCATTAACATGGGACACTTTTCCATATTTTGTGTTCTTTTAACTTTCTCTAATCAGTGTTCTGTAAATTTCATTGTAGAGATTTTTCATCTCTTTGATTGGATACATTCCTAGATATTTTATTTTCTTGTAGCTATTTTGAATGGCATTATTTCTTGATTTCTGTTTCAGCTAGTTTTTGCTGAACTCTCCAAATTTGAGTATTTATTTGTTTGACTGTGTTTTGTATGTTATATAAGCTTTTTTACTGTCTTTTTTCATTTTGTTCAAGATCAAAAATTCATCTGTTTGATCTAGACTGTTATTGAAGCTCTTAATTGAATTTTTATTTTATTCATTGAATTTTTCAGTTCCAGGATTTCTGTTTGGTTCTTTTTTATATCTCTTTGTTGAATCTCTCATTAAAATCATGAATGTTTTACTGATTTTATTGAATTATCTTTTTTCTCTTGTATCTTGCTGAGTTTCTTTAAAGTCATTATCTTGAATTTCTTTTCAGATGTTTCATAGGTTTCCTTTTCTTTGCTACCTGTTACTAGATAATTATTATGTTCCTTTGGAGGTGTCATGTTTTCTTACCTTTTTATTTTTCTTGTGACCCTACATTTGTATCTGCTCATCTGGTGGAATAATCCTAATAATGTCATGAAGTAGATTTTTTAGGAAAAGACTTTTCCCTGTAGATGGGTACGGTGTTTTGGCTTTGATTCTAGATGGTCAATATAGTGTAGTCTCTATGTGATTTCTTCAGCTATAATCAGCTTCAGCAGTGTCTAAAGTTCTTCAGTGGCCTAGGCTGTGGTTGGTTGTGAAGACCATGGAGCTTTGCTTGAGATGGGAGTACGGAGTGGGCTGGTCCTCAGTGTCCCAGATGGGGCACATAGGCACTGAGGGCAGTGGCCAACCAGCCCCAGGCCCCCAGGCTGGTGCTTATACTTTTCTTTTCTTTCTTTTTTTTGTTTTTTTTTTTGTTTTTTTTTAGACATAGTCTCATTTTGTCACCCAGGCTGGAGAGCAGTGGTGCAATCTCGGCTCACTGCAACCTCCACCTCTGGGGTTCAAGTGATTCTCCTGCCTCAGCCTCCCAATTAGTTAGGACTACAGGCATGTGCCACCATACCTGGTTAATTTTTGTATTTTTAGTAGAGACAGGGTTTCACCACGTTGGCCAGGCTGGCCTTGAACTCCTGACCTCAGGCAATCTGCTCCCCTCAGTCTCCCAAAGTGTTGGGATTACAGATGAGAGCCACCGTGCCTGTGCTTTTGTTATAAAATATGATTAATGCCCAGAAATGTTTCCTCTATTATCTTATGTTTAAGTCTTTCATCCATTTTGAATCTATTTTCTGTGTATTGAGTAAACTAAGGGCTTTTCTCAAGGAAGTTCTAGTAGTCATTTTTTTCAATTGTCATAAAACCTAATCTTTTAATTTTAATATACAAACTAGAAATTGAAACAGTTCAAACATATTTCAGACAAATATTTGAAGACAGAGCCAGTATTACCTACAAGAAAAACAAAAGTATTTAGGGAGAAAATATTTGAAGGCTTGAATTAGGCACCTTGAGATATACTTATAACCTTTCATAAATTCTATTGAATCAATGAGCTTTCAGTTCTGCCCATTTTCTCTCTCCTCCAGATTCATGATATTCTGAATCCCTTAACAGATTCTTCAAACTTGTCATTCTGTTCATGAGATTTTTCCCTTTCCTCAGCCTCAAGAAAATTAATTTCTGTCTGTACTAAATTACCTTTAATATCTTCTTATAAGATTAATGTCTGGTTACTCTGAATTCTGTTACTGAAATGTCAGGGGTTCAGTCTAGATCCTGCTGCTCGCCACACAGAAAGCCAATCACTGGGACAATTAGTGTTGCCAGGGAAGAATCCTTTAATCAGGTGCTGCAACCAAGGAGATGGGAGATCAGTCTGAAATTTATCTCTCTTTGATGGTTAATACTGTGTGTCAACTTGATTGAATTGAAGGATGTAAAGTATTAATATTGGGTGTATCTGTGAGGGTATTGCCAAAGGAGATTAACATTTGAGTCAGTGGGCTGGGAAAAGTAGACTCACCCTTAATCTGGGTGGGCACCATCTAATCAGCTGTCAGCCCAGCCTGAATATAAAACAGGCAGAAAAAAAACATGAAAAGGCTAGACTGGGTTACCCTCCCATCCTACATCTTTCTCCCATGCTGGATGCTTCCTGCTCTTGAACATTGCACTCCAAATTCTTCAGCTTTGGACCTCGAACTGGCTTTCTTGCTCCTCAGCTTGCAGATGGCCTATTGTGGGGTCTTGTGATCATATGAGTTAATAGTACTTAATAAACTCCTCTTTTTATATATATAGTCTATCTTATTAGTTAAGTCCCTCTAGAGAACCCTGACTGATACACTCCCTGACTGAGTAAAATTAGGGGTTTATATAGCAGGGAAGAAATGTAACTATGTGTGGGAAAACAGGAATTAGGGAAGGATAAGGAAGAGGAGCTGGTCAACAGGAAGCAGGTGGTCAGTTAAGTAATCATGAAAGGTGAACGGTCTGGAGTCTTATTGCCCAGATGCAAAGATCTGGTAAGTTTCAGTTCTTTGACACTATCTTAGAGGCCCGATAGGTGATTTCCTGGGAAAGGAACTCAAATAAGATAAATGTAACTCTTCCAAGTTTCAAGACTGGGAGGGTCCTTTTCTATATTTATTCAAAAGAAACCATAAACATCAGTTCTGTGGGACAACTGGACCAGTTTCAATTCCAGTAAGTTCTGTAACAACTTATAAATCAACAATATATGGTTTTGCAGAGCAGGAAGGGAATTTGAGATAGCTGTTCCTTTCCTATTTCTCTCTTCCAGAAATGCAAAAGTTGGAAATGGCTACCAAGATAACCAGGCCCATCTCCACAATCTGGAATGGAATCCAAAGATATACATGTTTAATAATTTTTTATTAGACTATACATGTTTTAAACCCCCGAAATCACATGTGTATAACAGAATGAATTATTAAAATGGAACACAATGTTTTAACCCCAACAAACATAAAGACATAGAATATAACAAGTACACAAAGAAATTACTTCTCACACACACTCTTAATCACTACTCCTCTGACTTTCTAAAGTCAGAATCCTATTTTGAATTCTAACATCAAAAATTTTTTTGCCTATTTTAAAATTTTAAATTAATAAAATTAGACATTTATTCAAATTATATGTATGAATAATTCATCCTTTTTTGGTGTACTTGTAGTTTGTTCATTTAAATTTGTTAGAATAACTGCATTAAATAAATATCTCACATTCTACTTACCCATTGTACTACTGATGACCCTTTGGGATGGTTCCAATTTAAGGCTAATCTGGGTAATGCTGCTATGACCTTTATGTATTTGTCTTTGATGCCTACTGGAAAGCATTTCTACTGCTAACTACCTAGTCATGAAATTACTGGGTATTTTGTTCACATTTATTTTACTTTATGTACTGCCAAAAATATTTCCAAAGGGGTTATACTAATATTCACTCAATCTAGCAGTGTTTGAGACTCCTAGTTTTTCTGCAACACTATCAATATTATCAGCCTTTTAGATTATAATAATTCAAGGAGGTATTTAGTGGTATCTTTTACTGGTTCTAATTTACATTTTACTGAATTCTCATCATGTTGAGCAGCTTTGCATGTTTCTTTTTTAGAACATCTTATTCAACCTAGAGTGCCTGTTCAAGTCTTTTGCTCATTTTATTTTTCTTAGAAATTTTCTCTTTTTATTGCTCATTTGTAGTTTTTAAAATGAGCTCTGTATAAACATTGTTATATCTGTCACAAATTTTTTTTTCATTCTGAGGCTAATACTCTCAGTGGGGCATTTTAAGAAATACAAGGTTTTAATTTTAGCTCCAATATATCAATATTATATTTCCTGGTTGGTGCTTTCTATGTCCTATTTATTATTTCCCTATCCAAAGTTCATAAATATAGTTACCTATATTATCCTTTATAAATTTCATTGGCTTTTATGTTTACATTTAGAACTACAATTCACCTGAGGTTCTTTTTTTTTTTTTTTTTTAAGTTCCTAGGTACATGTGCAGGATATGCAGGTTTGTTACATAGGTAAATGTGTGCCATGGTAGTTTGCTGCACCTATGAACCCATCACCTAGGTATTAAGCTCAGCATGCATTAGCTGTTTTCCTTAATGCTCTCCCTCCACTGTCCTCTGCTGAGAGGCCCCAGTGTGTGTTGTTCCCCTGCCTGTGTCCCTATGTTCTCATTGTTCAACTCCCACTTATAAATGAGAGCATGTGGTGTTTGGTTTTCTGTTCCTGCCTTAGCTTGCTGAGGATAATGGCTTCTAGCTTCATCCATGTCCTTCCAAATGAGTGATCTTGTTTCCATTTATGTCTGCATAGTATTCTATAGTGTATATGTACCACGTTTTCTTTATCCGATCTATCATTGATGGTCACTTCTGTTGATTCTATGTCTTTCCTATTGGGAATAGTGCTGCAATGAACGTACATGTGTATGTATCTTTATAATAGAATGATTTATATTCCTTCGGGTATACACCCAGTAATGGGACTGCTGGGACAAACGGTATGTCTTGTTCTAAATCTTCCAGGAATTACCACACTGTCTTCCACAATGGTTGAACTAATTTACATTCCCACCAACAGTGTAAAAGTGTTCCTATTTCTCCACAACCTCGCCAGCATCTGTTGTTTCTTGACTTTATAATAATTACTATTCTGAATGGTATGAGATGGTGTCTCATTGTGGTTTTGATTTGCATTTCTCTAATGATCATTGACGTTGAGTATTTTTCACATGTTTGTTGACTCCATGTATGTCTTTTTTTGAGAAGTGTCCATTCATGTCCTTTGCCTGCTTTTTAATGGAATTGTTTTTTTCTTTTAAATGTGCTTAAGTTCCTTATAGATTCTGAATATTAGACCTTTGTAAGATGGATAGATTGCAAAAATTTTCTCCCATTCTGTAGGTTGTCTGTTCTCTCTGATGATAGTTTATTTTGCTGTGTGGAAGCTCTTTAATTAGATCCCATTTGTCAATTTTTCCTTTTGTTGTAATTACTTTTGGTGATTTCATCATAAAATCTTTGCCAATAACTATGTCCTGAACAGTATTGCTTAGATTTCTTTTAAAGTTTTTATAGTTTTGGGTTTTGCATTTAAGTCTTTAATCCATGTTGAGTTAATTTCTGTATAAGGTATAAGGAAGGGGTCCAGTTTCAATTTTCTGCATATGACTAGCCAGTTCCCCATCACCATGTATTAAATAGGAATCCTTTCCCCATTGTTTGTTTTTGTCAGGTTTGTAAAAGATCAGATTGTTGTAGATGTGTGGTTTTATTTCTGAGTTTTCTATTTGATTTCATTGGCCTATGTGTCTTTGTACCAGTACCATGCTGTTTTAGTTACTGTAGCCTTGTAATATAGTTTGAAGTTGGGTAGTGTGATGCTTCCAGCTTTGTTCTTTTTGCTTAGGATTGTCCTGGCTATACAAGCTCCTTTTTGGTTCCATAGGAAATTTAAAATAGTTTTTTTCCAATTCTATGAAGAATGTGAATGGTAGTTTAATGGGAATAGCATTGAATCTATAAATTGCTTTGGGAAGTACAGCCATTTTTATGATATTTATTCTTCCTATCCATCAGCATGGAATGTTTTTCCATCTGCTTGTGTTCTCTCTTATTTCCTTGAGCAGTTGTTTCTAGTTCTCCTTGAAGCGGTCATTCGCTTCCCTTCTTAGCTGTATTTCTAGGTATTTTATTCTCTTTATGGCAATTGTGAATGGGAGTTCATTCATTACTTGGCATTCTGCTTATCTGTTGTTGGTGTATAGGAATGCTTTTGATTTCTGCACATTGATTTTTGTATCCTGAGACTTCATTGAAGTTACTTATCACCCAGATTTATAAAACTAGATCTTAAAGACCTACAAAGAGACTTAGACCCCCATGCAATAATACTGGGAGACTTTAATACCCCACTGTCCATATTAGACAGATCATCAAGACAGAAAATTAACAAAGATATTCAGGACTTGAACTCAGCTCTGAACCAAGTGGACCTGATAGAGATCTACAGAACTTTCCACCCAAAAATAACAGAATATACATTTTTTTCTCAGTGCCACATGGCACTTACTTAAAATTTATCACATAACTGGAAGTAAATCACTCCTCAGCAAATGCAAAAGAACTGAAATCATAACAAACAGTCTCTCAGACCACAGTGCAATCAAATTAGAACTCAGGCTTAAGAAACTCACTCAAAACCACAGAACTACATGGAAGTTGAACAACTGCTCCTGAATGAATTCTGGGTAAATAATAAAATTAAGGTAGAAATCAATAAGTTATTTGAAAGCAATGAGAACAAAGAGACAATGTACCAGAATCTCTAGGATGCAGCTAACGCAGTGTTAAGAAGGAAATTTATAGCACTAAATGCCCACATAAGAAAGCTAGAAAGATCTCAAATCAACACCCTAACATCACAATGAAAAGAACTAGAGAAGCAAAAGCAAATAAGCCACAGAGCTAGCAGAAGATGAGAAATAAACAAGCTCAGAGCAGAACTGAAGGAGATAGAAACACGGAAAACTCTTCAAAAAATCAACAAATCCTGGAGTTGTTTTTTTGAAAAAATCAATAAAATAGATGGACCACTAACTAGACTAATAAAGAAGAGAGAAGATTCAAATAAACACAATCAGAAATGATAAGAGGGACAACACCACTGATCCCACAGAAATACAAACTACTATCAGAGAATACTATAAACACCTCTACACAAATCAACTGGAAAATCTAGAAGAAATGAATAAATTCCTGAACACATACACCCTCCCAAGACTGAACCAGGAAGAAGTTTATTCCCTGAATGGACCAATAACAAGTTCTGAAATTGAGGAGGTAATAAATAGCCTACACCAACCAAAAAAAGCCAAAAAAGTCCAGATGGATTTCTGGCCGAATTATTCAGGAAATACAAAGAGGAGCTGGTACTATTTCTTGTGAAACTATTCTAAACAATTGAAAAGAAGAGATTTCTTCCTAACTCATTCTATGAGGCCAGCATCATCCTGACACCAAAACCTGGCAGAGATAACAACAAACAAAGAAAACTTCAGGCGAATATCCCTGAGGAACATTGAGGCAAAAATCTTCAATAAAATACTGGCAAACTGAATCCAGCAGCACATCAAAAAGCTTATCCACCACGATCAAGTCAACTTCATCCCCAGGATGCAAGCCTGGTTCAACATACACAAATCAGTAAATGTAATTCATCACATAACCATAACTAAAGACAAAAACAACATGATTATCTCAATAGATGCAGAAAGGCCTTCAGCAAATTTCAATCTCCTTTCATGTCAAAAACTCTCAATAAACTAGGTATGGAAGGAACATACAACAAAATAATGAGCCACTTATGACATATCCCCAGCCAAAATACTGAATGAGCAAACGCTGGAAGCATTCCCCTTGAAAAATGGCACAAGACAAGGATGCCCTCTCTCACCACTCTTTTTCAACGTAGTATTGGAAGTTCTGGCCAGGGCAATCAGGCAAGAGAAAGAAATAAAGCGTATTCAAATAGGAAGAGAGGAAGTCAAATTGTCTTTGTTTGCAGATGACATGATCCTATATTTAGAAAACCCCATCATGTCTTCTTATTTAATCCTTTTATCATGCATTGTATTTTCTTGCCTTATTGATTTGCTTAAGTCTTCCAGAAACTATGAATATAATTGATAAAAGCAGACATCCTGTCACTTTCTTGATCACAGGAAGAAGGCTTTTACATTTTACCATTGAATATAATAATAGCTGTAGTTTTTTTGTTATTTAATATAGCCCACAGCCAATTCAGGAGTTCATTGTTGTTACTACTTTTTAAAAATATTTTAATCATCAAGGATTGTTGGATTTTATTAGCTATAAGAGTTACATAAATAGTTTATTTCTTTTTTTCTATTAAGATGGTCAAATATATGAATTGTCAAACTATCCTAGGAATCCTAAGATAAACTCAGTGAGATCATGTTATATTACCCATTTTACGTATTCCTGGATAATAATGTCTGAATTTTTTAAAAAAGTTCTAAACTCTATGTTTATTGTGTTTATTAACCTAAAGCCACTCTTGAGGTGGGTTTCATTTTTTAATTTTCTGTGAAAAAGTTTTTATTAGAGACTATTTTTCTCAGTTTTAAAACTTTTTTTTTTAGCTTTTAGAGGTATAATTGACAAACAAAATTGAATGATTTAAACTGTACAACATGATGATTGGATTTACATATTGTGAATTGATTACCATGATCAAACTAATTAGCACATCTATTACCTCACCTACTTATTATTTTGTTGTTTGGTGAAACCATTTAAGATTTACGTTCTTACCGACTTTCAAGTATACAATATAGTGTTATTAACGATAGTCACAATACTTTGCCTTAGATCCCCAGAACTTATTCATCTTATAACCAAAAGCTTCTACCTTTGATGAATATTTCACCATTTTCCCTGGCCCAGCCACTAGCAACCACCATTTGACTACGTTTCCATGAGTTCCACTTCTTTTAGACATAAATGAGATAATACAGTATTTGTCTTTCTTTGTCTAACTTATTTCACTTAGCATAATGGGCCCAAGTTTTATCCATGTATTCACAAATGGCAAAATTCCCTGCTTTTTTTAAGACATAATATTCCATTGTATACATACACACACACACACACACACACACACACACACACATTTATTTATTTATTTATTTGGTTATTTATTTATTCATCTATGAATGGATGTTAAGGTTGATTCCACATCTTGGCTATTGTGAATAATGCTGCAATGAACATGGAAGTACAGCTATCTGTTCAGCATCCTTTCTTTTTTTTCTAATATATACCCAGAAGGGAGATTACTAAATCATATGGTAGTTCTATTTTTAATTTTTTGAAGAACTTCTATACAGTTTTCCACAACAGCTATAGTAATTTATGTTCCATTCCCTCCAACAGTGCATAAGGTTTCCTTTAATCTCCATCTTCACAACACCTGTTATCTCCCATCTTTTTGATAATAGCCATCCAAAAATGTGTAAGTGATATCTTATTGTGGTTTTGATTTATATTTTTCTGACGATTAGTGACCTTGAGCCTTTTTTCTTGTACCTGTTGGACATTTGTACTTCTTCTTTGGAAAAATGTCTATTCAGGTGCTTTGCCAATTTTTAAATCAGATTATTTGTTTTTTTGTTTTTGTTATTTTGGTTGTTGTTGTTCCTTTTGCTATTGAGTTTTAAGAGTCCTAGTATGTTCTGGATATTAATTCTTTATTAGGTATATGGTTTTAAAATACTTTCTTCCATGCCATGAGTTGTGTTTTTACTTTGTTGGTTGTTTCTTTTGCTATGCAGACTCTTTTTACTTTGATGCTAGCCCACATATTTATTTTTGTTTTTGTTGGCTGTACTTTTGGTGTCAGTCCTAAAAAGTAATTACCAATACCAATGTCAAGGAGGTTTTTATTCTATAATTTTTAAGAAGTTTTAAGTTTCAGATCTTACATTTACATCTTTGATTCATTTTAAGGCAATTTTTGTAAATAATGCAAGATAGGAGTTTAATTGTATTCTTTTGCATGTGGATATCCAGGTTTTCCACCACCATTTATTTAAGAGCTTTTTCTTTCTCCTTTGTATATTCTTAGTACCCTTATCAAATATTAGTGTACTGCATATGCATGGGTTTATTTATAGACACTTCATTCTGTTTCATTGGCCTATGTGTCTGCTTTGTGCTAGTATCATACCATTTTGATTACACTACCCTTGTAATACATTTTGAAATCAGGAAGTGCAATGCCTCCAGCTTTGTTCTTTTTTCTCAAGACTGCTTTGGCTATTTGGGAAGTATTATGGCTCCTAATAAATGTAAGCTTTGTTGTTTCTATAAAAATACCATTTAAATTGTAATAAGGATTACATTGAATCTTAGATTACTTTAAATGTATAGACATTTTAACAATATTAATTCTTCCAAGCACTAAACACATTATGTTATTACATTTGTGTCTTCTTTAGTTTTGTTAATCAATGTCTTATAGTTTTCAATGCACAGATCTTTTACTTCCTTAGATTTGTTTCTAACTATTTTATATATTTTTGACACTCTGGCAAATGAATTGATTCTGTTCTATTTTTTGGAGAGTTCATTGTTAGTGTAGACAAACACAATTAATTGCTGTGTGTTAATTTTGTATCCTGCAATTTTACTGCATTTGTTTATTAGTTCTAACAGTTTTTGATGGAGTCTTCAAAGTTTTCTATTTATATAGTCATGTCATCCACAAATAAAGAAAATTTCACTTCTTCATTTACTATAGGATTGTTTCTACTTTTTGCTATTGTCTAATTGCTTTGGATAGGACATCCAGAACTGTGTTGAAGAGGAGTGGTGAGAGTGGGCATCACTGTATTATTCCAGATAAAAGAGGAAAAGCGTTAATATTTTTACCATTGAATATGATTTTAGCTGTAGGCTTGTCATATATGGTTTTATTATACATGTTGAGGTACATTCCTTCTATATCCAATTTGTTGAGAAAGTTTATCATGAAAAGATTATAATTCTGTCAAATGCTTTTTCTTCATCTATTGAAATGATCATATGATTTTTATCCTTCATTTTCTTAATGTGGTGTATCATATTTATTGACTTGCATATTTTGAACTAGCCTTCCTCCATACCAGAAACAAATCTCATTTGATCTGGTGTGTGATCATCTGAATGTGCTGTTAAATTCAAATTGCTAGTATTTTGTTGAGAATTTTTGTAATTAAATTCATCAGTGATATTGGTCTGCAGTTTTCTCATGGTGTCGTTATCTGTCTTTGGTATCAGGGTAATCATGGCCTTGTATAGTTTAGATATCTTCCCTTCTCTTCAATTTTTTGGGAGAGTTTGAGAATGATTGGCATGAGGTTTTCATTAAATGTTTGGTAGAATTCACCAAAAAAGCTGTTTGGTCTTGGGCTTTTCTTTTTGGGAGGTTTTTGATTACTGATAAAATATCATTACTCAGAACTGGTCTGATCAGATTTTATTTCTTCATGATTCAGTCCTAGTAGATTGCATGTTACTAGATATTTATCCTTTTTCCTAGATTATGCAATTTCTTGGCATATAATTGTTAATAGTCTTTTTATGATTCTTTGTATATCTGTGGTGTACACTGTAATGTTTATTCTTTCATTTATAATTTTATTGATTGGAGTCCTCTCTTTTTGGTTAGTACAGCTAAAGACTTGTCAACTGTATTTATCTTTTCACAAAACCAACTCATTATTTCATTTTTTTGATATTTTTCTCCTGCAGAAGTATTTTTAAATAATGTCCCCTTAAACTTGTTCTATATCATATGAAAATAGAGTATTAAAGTATTTCAATGTGATCACAGATTTGACGATTTCCCCACTTATTTCAGATGAGTTTTACTTTGCATATGCTATTGGGAATATACACATTTAGAAGGTTATATATTTCTGGTATATTGGCCTTTTTATCAGTATGGAGTATACTTCCTACACAGAAGTTTATTTTTTGACATTATAACAACTAAAACTTGTTTATTTTTATTAGTGTTTATATGGTACAGGTAAAAAAACAAAAAACAAAACAAACAAACAAAAAAACCCCACTAACAACCACTCTGATTTCTTACCCCACACCCATAGACACTTTGTAATATTATCATGAAATTACTTTTTTGTAACACTGTTCTTAGAATGAAGTCAGATAAGATAAATGTTGAAATTTAACTATGTGACATATCAAGTCAATTTACTTGGCTATCAGATTTATTTATGGTAAGTAGTTTCATTGATTAGTTCCAGGTATACTGGAAGGCCCGTGATTTAGCTCTTGCTTCTAATAGTTTTGTTTGATAAACACATATAGAAGTTAGGTGAGAAATGGAAGAGGTACTTTCTCTGAGCTGAAATGGTGTGCACCTGTTTCACTCTCATCTTTTGTAATTGAAGGTATCTTGTTTGATGAATGGGCTGCAAATTGTGTCTGAGATGTTGCAAATTTTCTCAGTGCAACTGCTGTTGGGCTATGCTTATCTCCTGCTTTTTTGTGTTTTTGCTTTGTTTTTCACTTAAAATTCAGTAAATAGGTATTGAAAACATATTTTCACTTATGAATGATCTGTCAATTCTGTACATAGAATCAGCTGATTCTATGTCATTCTACATCATATATCAATTGTCATGTAGTTTTGTCCTATCATTTTTCTTCCTTCCAAATTCTGAATACCTATATTTTTATTAAATATGTGTTTCTTATAATCTACAAAAAGTATTTTTAATCAAATCTAAGAATAACTGTCATTTAATTGGGGAATTTTGTTTATTTGTATTTAGTATAATTACTGTTACATTTGTAACCTACCATATCGTTATGTGTTTTCTATCTAGACATATTGTTCTATGTTCCTTTTTGCTCTCTTTTTGTCTATTTCAATTTTAAGGTGTTTTACTGGTAGCTTTTACTTATACAAACTTTTACCAAATGTTGTTTTTGTGCCAGAAATTATAACATGCATTCTTGGCTTGTTGACATCTACTGTGAATAAATATTTTAACTGCGACCAAGACCAGTGTAAGGATTTGAGAAGAATTTAACTTCTTGTGCCTGTCTCCAATATTTTAAGCTATTACTGTCTTTAATTCAATCATCTATCTATCTATCTATCACCCATCTATCTTTACTCTCTCTCCATCTTTTATCATTTTCAATAGTCTCTGTACATATTTCCCATATTTGTCCCTTTTTACTTATCTCTGATTCTTCCTTCCTTCACCTAAGATTATATATTTCCTGCCTCGAGTTTATTATTTTACATATTTTATATATGTTGCTGCAAAATATTCTTAGCTTTGCTTTTGCTGAATGTGTCTTTATTTTTCTTTCAGAATGAATGATACTTTATTTTATATAGAATTCTAGAGTGAAAGATTTTAAGTTTTTTGAAAATCAAACTCCATTCATTTATTTCTGCTTCAGACTGGACACTTTTTTTCTGACCTGCCTTGTATCTCCCTAATTCTTCCTCTAGTCATGTCTAATCAGCTAGTAAGTATGTTGCATCAGTCTATATCTAATCAGAGACAAAAACCACATACTAATTTAAATAAGTGGTGTTTAATAAAGAATTATTGAGAGGATTCTGGGAAGATAGCAGACTAGGAAGCATTAGAAATCTATCTTTTCACCTAGACAACAATTGAACTGGCAGAGTGTGTCTGATGTAGCTGTTTCAGAACTCTAGCTCTATTAAAGGTTTGCAACTTCCAAGGGAAATCTTGAACAGTAAATTCTGGTTATTTTACTCAATTTCAGCCCGAAGCACAATAGTAGCTACCATCTCCCACCACCAATCCCATAGCAGGCAGCTAAACAGGCATTCTTGGAACAACTGCCACATAGCTTGTAGGAGCCAGAGAGGGCAAAAATAGCCCTGTCCTGCAAACATCAGGGATCTGTGCTCTAATTACTAATGCCTACTTTTGATTATAGAGATACAGAAAAATAGGTGGATGGCCATTGTAGGTGCACCTCCCCTCATTGTTGCAACAATGCCCCCACAAGTGACTTCCAGGAAATTTAAAGGACCAGCATCCTTTCCCCTACATCATTTTTTCTCTTTTGTCTTTTTTTCCCCTTTGTTTGTGAGCCAGGCAGTTAATACTAAGACACTCAACATGCATATATGGAGAAAATCAGAAAGTGACTATGCATGCCCAGGGACAGATACAGGCTCAGAACAGACCAGAGAAGATATTAGTTTACATCTAAGGCTGATCCCTGGCACAGAGACAGCTGACAACAATACAAAATAATAATTTCTCAAAAACCCTAGGGAAAGTAGATAATATGATTTTTAGAATTACTACATTATTAGGTTCAAATGCCCAGAGTCATAAAACCACACACAAGAAATAAAAAATAGATAGAAACAGGAATGTGTGGCCCATTCAAAGGAAAAAAAATAAATCAACAAAACTTTCCCTGAAAAAGACTTTATGGCTGATCAACTAGACAAAGACGCTAAAACAACTATTTTTAAAATGCTCAAAGAATCAAAGGAAGATATGGAGAAAGTCAAGAAAACAATGTTTAAACAAAATGGAAATATCAATAAAGAGATAAGAAATCCCAAAAGTTTGGAACTGAAAAGTACAGTAACTGAAATGAAAAATTAATTAGAGGAATTCAGGGCAGATTTGGGCAGGTAGAAGAAAGAAGCAGCAAACTGGAAGATAGACTAATAGAAAATATTGTGTTTGAGGTGCAAGAAGAAAAAAGACTGAAGAAAGTGAACAGAGACTAAGGAAGCTGTGGGACAACATATGCATTGTGGGAGCCTCAGAAAGAGAGGGAAAAAAAACAATAGGTCAGAGAGAATTTTTGAAGAAATGAAGGATGAAAGCTTTCAAAGTTGATAAAAGCTATCAACACCCAGGAAGCTCAGTGAACTCCAAGTAAGATGAACACAAAGGGATCCATACTAAGCCACTCTATAATCAAACTTTCAAAAGACAAAGAGAGAATCTTCAAAGCAGCAAGAGAGAAGCAACTTGTCACACAGAAGGGATCCACAATAATACAATCAGTCGATTTCTCATCAGAAACTTGGGAGATACTCCCACATAAACAAAAGATGAGTAAATGTGTTACCACTAGATCTACCCTGCAAGAAATGCTTAAGGGAATGATGCAGGGTAAAACAAAAGAACACTAGATGGCACCTTGAAGCTGTATGAAAAAAATAAAGATATCGGTAAAGGCAAATACATGGGCAATTATAAAAGTTAGCATTATTAGCATTATTATACCAATAGATTGAATCTTCACTTTCTGTATTCTACATGATTTAAGAAACTAAATACATTTTTACAAAAGCAATTATTAAAGACTAGTATTATGGTAACTTTGGTTTGTAACTCCACATTTTGTTTTTATATACTTTGGAGACTAATTAATGCATTTGAAAGAATCATTAGTTTATGCCTTAGGGCACACATTGTATAACACTGTAATTTTGTGTTAACAAAATTACCCAATGACCACAGGTGAGGTGGCAACAGAGTTATTAAACAAGCAGAGCTTTTGTATGTTATTGAAGTTAAGCTGATGTAAAATAAAATTAGAGTGTTATAACTTTAGGATATTAAATGAAATTTCCATGATAACCACAAAGAAAGTAGCTATGGAATATGAATAGAAGGAAATGAGAATAGAATTTAAATGTTTCATTATAAAAAATAATAAACACAAAGAAATATAGTAATGCAGAAAATGAGGGACACAAAAGCTATAAGGCATAAAGAAAATCAATATCAGGAAGGGCACAGTGGCTCACACCTGTAATCCCAGCACTTTGGGAGGCCGAGGCGGGCAGATCACTTGAGGTCAAGAGTTTGGGATCAGCCTGGTGAAAATGGTGAAGCCCCGTCTCTACTAAAAATACAAAAATTAGCTAAGCTGCCTGCAGGTGCCCCTGTAGTCACAGCTACTCGGAAGGCTGAGGCATGAGAATCGCTTGAACCCGGGAGGTGGAGGTTTCAGTCAGCAGACATCGTGCCACTGCACTCCAGCCTGGGAAATAGAGTGAGTGAGATTCCATCTCAAAAAAGAAAAGAAATATCAAAATGACAGCAATAAATACCTATTTATCAGTAATTATTTTGAAATTAAATGGATTAAAAAGAAAGATTGGCAGAATGAATGATACAACTATACAAGATACTTCAGATCCAAAGATACAAATAGGTTGAAAGTAAAAGGATGAAGAAAGATATTCCATTATTCCATGTAAATATAACTGAAGGAGAACAGGAATGGCTATACTAATATCAGACAAAATAGACTTTAAATCAAAAAAGTTTACAAGAGATGAAGAAAGATATTATATATTAATGAAAGTTTCAACACAGCAAGAATATATAAAAATTATAAATATTTACACACCTCATAACAGATCATCAAAATATATGAAGCAAAAACTTGAACGATTTACAGAGAGAAATACACAGTTCTACAATTGTAGTTGGAGACTTCAATACTGCATTCTCAATGGAGAGAAAAACCAGACAGAAGAGAAGTAAGAAGTACAGAACACAAAAGGCAAAATAAGCCAACTGTACCCAACAACAACAGCCTGGATTTTGGGACCAGACTGCTCACAATCAAATCCTAGCTCTACCTAAGGCTGTCTACATAACACTAAATGTGCATCGATACGACAAGTAAAATGCTAATTTATTAAATTAAAATGTATAAAATGTTTGGATCCACTTTGGCACATAGTAATAACTATATGATCTTTAGCAATTTACTATTTTTCTAATATATGGAAAAGAAAAATGAATTAAGTTGCCTGAAGCTCTTTCAAAAAGTCTTTTTCTTATTCAGCACAATAAACTTTATTATTTCTCTAAACAAGTCAAAATCTAATTGTAAAATGAAAACCTATTCAATTATATAATATTTCCTCATTTCCAGATGTTTGGTACCAGGGTCCTAGTGAAATTCTGCAAATACCCAAAGGATATGGTCAATAAAATAAAAAACCAAGTTCTTCTGAAAATGCTGGCCCAATTGACTATTATCTTCCCAGTTCATTAACTATTTCTAAGAGAAATACTAGCTATTGTTTGGAACATTATCTAGGCTCTAGTGTTCAACCTGAAGTCCTTGATTTCAATGAGAACTTACTTTCTAGGTATCTTCTTGTTTTCCTTTCATTCATTTATTTGCTTATTCATTCATATAACATTGAGATATATTATTCAATGAGCAAGCTGTTCCCTGCCTGAAGAATCTGTGGTAACCAAGAACTCCTAGACCCATGGGTTATCCTAAACTTGACTTGGCGTGGAGTCTTCATGCCAAACCCTCAGATAAATAAATAAATATAATAAATATTTATTGTTTATTTTATTATATTTAATGTATTATATTTAATATATTTATTGTATTATATTTGACAATCTATTATATTTATTATATTTATTTTATAACCAGGATAAATATATGTATATTTTATATATTTATGAATATAAATTTTATTTACATATATTTTATATTATATATAATTTGTTTATTCTAAATAACAAAGATAAATACATATGTATTTATATGTATATTTATAAATATATATGTATCTTGGTTATTCTAAACTATATATATAAAAATATATAAAATATATATTCCAATAAAATATATATATTTATTTATCTTGGTTATTCTAAACTTCTCCTTCAGATATTTTGTTTAACTCCAGTTTTGCCTTAATTCTTTGGCTTGTAAAAATAATGCCCTGGGATGCATTCTCCCTATTCTACAGGAGAAAAGTTTGTGTGCCCATGGGCTTGTGGAGGGAGTGGGGCTGTATGTAGCAAGGAGGGAGAGAATGTATTGCTAGAGGCAGCCAAAAAAAAAAAAAAAGACAATTACCTGCTGTTAGAGTTCAGCTCATTCAAGGAAAAGCCAACTGACATGTGAAATAAAGAGCATTTCCTAGGGTTTTATAACATGTGTTGCCGACAGCTATGGTGCACAGTTTATCTACAATCAGCTGAGAATTTCTGCTCAGAAGTATAAGAAATAGATTTTTCTCTCTAAATTGGGGCTTAGCAAGGGGACCTGGGGAAATGAAGATGTCTGAGAGATTAGAGTTTACAGATTGCAGCATGAATAGTTTGAGCTAGTGACACCTCCCTGCCTTTACGTGTAAGCAACTCTTTCATAGGGAGGTTTCTATGTTGTAGAAGCGTATTGGTGCCTTTCACAGATATTATTGTTATCATGAGTGGAGCTAGAATGCTTCACTCCCATTGGAGAAGAGATTATAATAAAAATGCAGACACAGGGTTGCAGAAGGAGCATTTTTCTAATAAACCCCCAGTTAAAACAGAAACACTTTTATAGAGGAAGTTGAGGTACTACTCATTTAGTTTCATAGATGTTGTTATTATTCAGAAAGCCTTTAACTGAAAATTAATGTGATAAAACACATTACCACTATCTTCAGCATATTAAGTTCTTCTGGATCCAAAATTGAAATCAAATAGTATTCAGTATTTTTTCTTCAGTCATTTACATATAAAAATACATATACAAATGTTTCAATTTTTTATATTTTCATCAATCATTTACATTGTACAAGGTGCTGTTACGTGCTGGAGACATAAATCTATGGCTTGCCTACTTTCAAGATAATTTTCATACTCAATTGTGTTTAGATACAGAGAACTGAATCCAATATACACTCTTTTTTTTTTTTTTTTTTTCAGACGGAGTCCCGCACTGTCGCCCAGGTTGGAGTGCAGTGGTGCAATCTCAGCTCACTGTAAGCTCTGCCTCCTGGATTCATGCCATTCTCCATTCTCCTGCCTCAGCCTCCTGAGCAGCTGGGATTACAGGCATATGCCACCACACCCAGCTAACTTTTTGTGTTTTTAATAGAGATGGGGTTTCAATGTTGGCCAGGCTAGTCTTGAACTCCTGACCTCATGATCCACCCGCCTCAGCCTCCCAAAGTGCTGGGATTACAGATGTGAGCCACCATGCCCAGCCTGATATCCATTCTTGTGTCTATCCTATGCTACCAATTCTCGAACAAAGCATGTTTCTGTTTTTGCTGAAGAATGCTTGAATTGGGAAAAAATTACTTAGCCATTTGCTTCAGGAAATAACTGTTCTTGGAAAATGAAACAGTGAACAAACTAAACAGATAACTTATCAAGAATAACAGCTTGTTTGTCAGCATTCACTTTAAATCCACACTTTGTTGCACCTACCATTCCAAAGCTGTTTTCTTACAAATTTTGCCTAATTCAAACGGTTTCATCCCTTGCAAAGCCTACTTTTTTGTCTTTTGAATAAAAATGACCCTATGCAAGCCTTTATACTGTAAGTATTGTGTTCTGAATGCATCCTTTCTGCGACATGTTAAATTTCTGCCAAAGTGGTAGTCTCCTTTACTGTGTTATGTCTAATAAATTTAACTTTGTTTTCATGTCTTCAGCAGGTTTTTCTGGTGGCCAGTTTTGGGAGTTGAGCACAGGAGTTGATGGCTTGTTTTTGCCCAATCTAATAGCTAAAAATAGTTTTTACATTTTGAAGGGTTATGTACGAAATAATAATATGCAACAGAGACTATCTAGTCCTTTTCAGAAAAACATTGCCGATCCTTGCACTAGACTGAGACTTGAGGAATGACATCAACTCTACTACTACTAACTGGATCTGCTACATGGGCTGCAGGAATTTGAATATTTTGCTGAATCTTCTTGCAATTTACATTATCACCAGTCTTAAGTGTCCACGGTCCTTCCCAGGCCTCTGCAGTTTTACTGTGATCTGTTTTCTAAAAATGTCTCCTTTTATTTATTAGAAACAACGTATTTCTTGTTCCAGCAAAGTTCCAGGCTACATTTGTTTTAGGTTAGCATGTGAATGTGAATTGTGCAATTGTATATTTTCCTTAATTCTAATTATTATAGTTTACAAATAGAATTATGTTCTGATCTCCCTTCCTTTTTACCCACCAAATCACACACAGCTGAAAGAAAATTTGAACAGAATATGTTGAAAACTGTACAGACTGTTTTGCCTTTGTCAAATATAGTATTAATATCATCGTGGCAAATGTTTGGCAGATTTAAAATTATATGGACATATATGATAAATTCAATATACAGCTGGACAGTGGTCAGGCCATAAATGACAATTAAATCTGCCCCATAATCCCTGTGGCAACTAGCCCAGGAAGCCAACTATAACCTCTGCAAGCAATCAACCCAGAATGCTCAGCACTTGTCAGTGATTGCCCAGCTTCCACAATGTTGGCCCTTGATTCCAACTCAGGATCAATCAGAGAAAGCCACATATGCTTTGAAACCAGTCACATAGGATGCTCTACTTTTAGGTAGCCCCATGCCAAAAGCCTGCAATCAGGGTAAACTGAAGCTTTTCCTTTTGTCTGCTATAAAGCTTCCCACTCTCCTGACTGCCTCTGAGTCTCTGCCCATTTCAAGTAATGGTGACTGATTCTCTTGCCGCAGTGAGCTCTACATAAATACTCTGTGCTTGATCTCATTTAGTGGTCTTTATTTATTTATGCTGTGTTTTCAAGGGCAAAAACAAATATATCTTATTTATATACATTCCCCTTTGCTTTTGGTTTTTTTTGTGATGGATTAATCAGCCTGGCATCTACCACTCTGGAAAAAGCCATTTCTCTTCTCCTCCCCTGGTGCTAGGTGTGACTTGTGTGAATGCTTTTGAATATCACTAAGTTACATTTAGTATTAACTTAAAAATTGAGAGTAGAAAGTAAGATACTGCCTGAGCCTGTGAAGGCAGGGACTACCAGATGAGACAATTCTTTAGGTCCATGATATTATACGTTTTATCTACCTTGCCTTTTATTTGTTTTTTCACTTGAACATTTAGTTGTGTATTTTGCTTTTCTAATTTATTATGACTTTTCCTGGAAAGTGTTTAGTAGTACAGGAACAACATATTGGAATCCTGAAAAATGGATGCTAACCACATATACAGAATTATAGTTTAAAAGGAAATGTACTAATTAAAACAAGTCTCAACTATTGAGTTCTGAATCTATTTTATTGCAAGTCTAGCTCTATAAAGAGTTTGTGGGTACCTGTGTATTGCACAAGTTAAATGTGGAACACTGAAACTAGTGAAAGATGATTTTATGGAAGGAATGTGTATGTTTCATGAAAAATGATGTGGTAGCAAAAGCCATACAGCAAGCATGTAGCTATCAAAGACAAGCTGAGTATCTCACCCTCTTGACTGCAGTGAGTCCTGCTCCATTAATGACTATCAGAGACTTGCCATGATGTCTTATTGAAAATGTTCATCCATGTTATGGTTAAGGCATTGTGTGCTTAAATATAATAATAAACACTTTACATATAGATACATATAATTTCTTGATTTTAAAACATTCATCATTCCATGTTTTGACTATACCCAAACCACGATGTGACTTCGAATTCCTGCCAAAATAATCCTTCCAACCCTAGAAAAAAGAGTTAAGTGCTAATGTAGGCATTACTGCTGTGCATGCATGAATTGTGCCCTGTGAAAATGATCTCTATTGACAGTATTGCCTCAGTTCAGTTATTTGCACAACTATCACTATATGCAATTGAATTATAACTTACATTTGCACATCATCATGATTGAAAATATTTTACCAAAATTAAACTGAGAAGCAACACTAATAGTAGACTATATGTGAGATACTATAAGTACAAAAAGAGTATAGAATTAAAGTAGAGAAAGATAGTTTTACTTTTCATGTGTGTCCATGTGAAGAGACCACCAAACAGGCTTTGTGTGAGCAACATGGCTGTTTATTTCACCTCGGTGCAGGCGGGCTGAGTCCAAAAAGAGAGTCAGCAAAGGGAGATAGGGGTGGGGCCATTTTATAGGATTTGGATAGGTACAGTCAAAGGGGGTTGTCTGGTGGGCAGCAGTGGGGGGTCACAAGGTACTCAGTGGGGGAGCTTTTGAGCCAGGATGAGCCAGGAGAAGGAATTTCACAAGATAATGTCATCAGTTAAGGCAGGAACAGGCCATTTTCACTTCTTTTGTGGTGGAATGTCATCAGTTAAGTCAGGAACCGGCCATCTGGATGTGTACGTGCAGGTCACAGGGGTATGATGGCTTAGCTTGGGCTCAGAGGTCTGACATTCCCGTCTTCTTATATTAATAAGAGAAATAAAATGAAATAGTGGTAAAGTGTTGAGACGGTGAAAATTTTTGGGAGTGGTATGGAGAGATAATGGGCAATGTTTCTCAGGGCTGCTTCAAGTGGGGTTAGGGGCGGCGTGGGAACCTAGAGTGGGAGAGATTAAGCTGAAGGAAGATTTTGTGGTAAGGGGTGATATTGTGGGGTTGTTACAAGAAACATTTGTCATGAAGAATTATTGGTGATGGCCTAGATATGGTTTTGTATGAATTGAAAAACTAAATGGAATAAGAGAAGGAGAAAAACAGATATAAAAGGTCTAAGAATTGGGAGGACCCAGGACATCTGAGTACAGAGTGCCTAAGGAGATTCAGCAAAGTCCTGCCAGCAAAGATTATTTATTTACTTCAAGAGTTAAGAGTGGCAGTTTGGGGATAGCACCAGGAGATATCAGCTGTGATGGCTTGGAGAAACAGTGTAAACCGGTAGTGTAAACAAGAGCAGGGCATGTATGAGTAGTTGAGAATGGTGAATAGAGTATGACTAGACAGAAGATAGTAGGGATGACAAGTTTTTTGGGGGCACAGTGTAAGTTGGTCTGGTGTCTGGAATGAGACTGGGGCCTAATAAAAAGGAGCGTCTATACAGGAGCTCAAATGGGCTGTACCCTGTAGCATTCTGAGGACAGGTCTGACTTCTGAGAAGGGAAAGTGGTAAAAGTATTGTCCAGTCCTTTTTAAGTTGGTGGCTGAGCTTGGTGAGGTGTGTTTTTAAAAGACCATTAGTCTGTTCTACTTTTCCTGAAGATGGAGGACCGTAAGGGATATAAGGGTTTCACTGAATACTAAGAGCCTGAAAAACTGCTTGGCTGATTTGACTAATAAAGGCTGGTCTGTTATCAGACTGTATAGAGGTGGGAAGGCTAAACTGAGGAATTATGTCTGACAGAAGGGAAGAAATGACTGAGGTGGCCTTCTCAGACCCTGTAGGAAAGGCCTGTACCTATCCAGTGAAAGTGTCTACCTAGACTAAGAGGTATTTTAGTTGTCTGACTTGGGGCATGTTGAGTAAAGCTAATTTGCCAGTCCTGTGTGGGGACAAATCCTCGAGCTTGATGTGTAAGTTAAGGAGGGGGCCTGAATAATCCATGAGGAGTAGTAGAATAGCAGATGGAACACTGAGAAGTTATTTCTTTGAGGATGGATTTCCACGATGGAAAGGAAATGAGAGGTTCTGAAAGGCGGGCTAGTGGCTTGTACTATAGCATAGCCTGCCTTTGCTGGTGTGTGGCAATTAGACCTGGTGGAACTGCCATCAATAAATCAAGCGTGATCAGGGTGAGGAATAGGAAAGAAGGAAATATGGGGAAATGGGGTGAATGTCAGGTGGATCAGAGAGATACAGTCACGGAGATCAGGTGTGGTACCAGGAATAATGTGGGAGGCTGGATTGAAGTCCGGGCCAGGAACAATGGTAATTGTGGGACTTAACAAAGAGTGAGTACAGCTGAAGGAGCCAGGGAGCAGAAAGTATATGCATCAGGTATGAGGAAGAAAATAGATTTTGGAAGTTATGAGAAGTGTAGAGAGTGAGTTGAGCATAGTTTGTGATTTTGAGGGCCTCTAAAAGTATTAGGGTGGCAGCAGCTGCTGCACGGAGACATGATGGCTAGGCTAAAACAGTAAGGTCAAGTTGTTTGGACAGAAAGGCTACAGGGTGCGGTCCTGGCTCTCATGTAAGAATTTTGACCGCACTAACCATGCCTAGGAAGGAAAGGGGTTGTTTTGTAAGAGATTGAGAGTTGGGAGATTAATCGGACACGATCAGCAGGGAGAGCACGTGTGTTTTTATGAGAATTATGCCAAGACAGGTAACAGATGAGGGTGAAATTTGGGCTTGACTGAAGTAATGGGGGCTGTCTGTGAAGCCTTGTGGCAGTACAGCCCAGGTAATTTGCTGAGCCTAATGGGTGTCAGGGTCAGTCTAAGTGAAAGCAAAGAGAGGCTGGGATGAAGGGTGCAAAGGAATAGTAAAGAAAGCATGTTTGAGATCCAGAACAGAATAATGGATTGTGGAGGGAGGTATTGAGGATAGGAGAGTATATGGGTTTGGCACCATGGGGTGGATAGGCAAAACAATTTGGTTGATAAGGCGCAGATTTTGAACTAACCTGTAAGCCTTGTCTGGTTTTAGGACAGGTAAAATGGGGGAATGATAAGAAGATTTTATAGGCTTTAAAAGGCCATACCATAACAGGCTTTAATCCTTTCAAAGCATGCTGTGGGATGGGATATTGGCATTGAGCGGGGTAAGAGTGATTAGGTTTTAATGGGATGGTAAGGGGTGCATGATCGGTCACTAAGGAGGGAGTAGAGGTGTCTTATACTTGCGGGTTAAGGTGGGGAGATACAAGGGGAGGATATGAAGGAGGCTTTGAACTGGGGGAAAAGGTGGCAACGAGGTGTGGCTGTAGCCCAGGAATAATCAGGGAAGCAGATAATTTAGTTAAAGTGTCTCGGCCTAATAAGGGAACTAGGCAGGTGGGGATAATTAAAAAGGAGTGCTTAAAAGAGTATTGTCTAAGTTAGCACCAGAGTTGGGGAGTTTTAAGAGGTTTAGAAGGCTGGCTGCCAATACCCACAACAGTTATGGAGGCAAGGGAAACAGGACCTTGAAAAGAAGGTAATGTGGAGTGGGTAGCCTCCGTATTGATTAAGAAGAGGACAGACTTACCCTCCACTGTGAAAGTTACCTAAAGCTCGGAGTCCGTGATGGTCTACGGGGCTTCCGAGGCGATCCGGCAGCATCAGTCTTCAGCCGCTAAGCCGAGAAGATCTGGGAAGGAGTCAGTCAGAGAGCCTTGGGCCAGAGTTCCAGGGGCTCCGGGAGCGGCTGCCAGGTGAGTTGAACGTCCGATTTCCAGTGGGGTCCCGCACAGATGGGACATGGCTTAGGAGGAATCCCGGGCTGCCGGCATTCCTTGGCCTGGTGGCCAGATTTCTGGCACTTGTAGCAAGCTCCTGGGGGAGGAGGTTCTGGAGGAATGCCTGGCCACTGTGGTTCAGGCGTTTGGAAGTTCTTGTGTGCTGGAGATGTGGCTGGGGTTTGTCTCACAGTGGAGGCAAGGAATTGCAACTTTTTTCTATTATTGTACACCTTGAAGGCAAGGTTAATTAAATCCTGTTGTGGGATTTGAGGGCCGGAATTTAATTTTTGGAGTTTTATTTAATGTCAGGAGCATATTGGGTAATAAAATGTATATTGAGACTAAGACAGCCTTTTGACCTTTTAGGGTCTAGGGCTGTAAAGCGTCTCAGGGTTGCTGCTGAATGAGCCATGAACTGGGCTAGGTTTTTCATATTTGATGAAAGAGCCTAAATGCTCACTGATTTGGGAGAGGTCTGATAAAGAAAAAGGAGCATTAACCTTGACTATGCCTTTAGCTTCAGCCACATTTTTAAGAGGAAATTGCTGGGCAGGTGGGGGAGGGCTACTCACGGAATGAAACTGTAAACCAGACCAGGTGTGATGAGGGGAGGTGATAAAAAGATTATAGGATGGAGGAGCAGGCTGAGGAAGAATTGGGACCTAGCTCGGCCTGGCGAGGGGCAGCCTGGGGAGGAGGGGAGATGTCAGATGGGTCTGTAGGAAAGGAAGATTAGAAAGACTCAGTGATACTTGGGGTTGGGACTGAGAGGACAGGTGGGAGGGAAAGAAGGAAGATTTGGGATGAGTTGCATTGGGAACAGAGACTAGAGAGGGACTGATGTGTAAAAGAATGCCTGGATGTCAGGCACCTGAGACCATTTGCCCATTTTACGACAAGAATTATTTAGATCTTGTAGGATGGAAAATTTGAAAGTGCCATTTTCCGACTATTTGGAACTACTGTCGAGTTTGTATTGGGGTCAAGCGGCATTGCAGAAGAAAATAATACACTTAGATTTTAGGTCAGGTGAGAGTTGAAGAGGTTTTAAGTTCGTAAGAACACAGGCTAAGGGAGGAGGAGGAGGAATGGAAGGTGGAAGCTTGCCCATAGTGAAGGAGGCAAGCCCAGAGAAAAGAGTAGAGACACGGAGAAGGGTTGGGGAGTTCTTGCCCTCCAGAAAAGCAGAGAAGGGGTCAGGGCGCAGAGATACGAGGTCAGGGCATTGAAATAAGGGATCGGGGTGCAGAGACATAAGAGGTTGGGGCACGAAAATAAGGGATTGGGGTGCAGAGATACGAGGTTGGGGTACTTGCCACTCCCCCAGAAAAGCAGAACTTGCCGCTAAGGGTGAAGGACCAAGGCAGGCATCCCTGTGTGGTCTGACACCTCTGAAACCTGGGTGAATAATCAGGCATCCCTGCAATGATTAAACACCAAGGGAAGGCTGCCTTCCCTAGTCCGTGACCGGCGCTGGAGTTTTGAGTCCACAGATAAAACATGTCTCCTTTGTCTCTACCAGAAAATGAAAGGAATTGAAATTAAGAGAAGGGAGAGATTGAAGTGTGGCACCAAGATTGAAAGGAGAAAGAGGTTGAGGGATAGTGAGGGAGGTTGGAGAAAAGAGTAAAAAGAGGCCGCTTACTGGATTTGAAATTGGTGAGATGTTTCTTGGGCTGGTTGGTCTGAGGACCTGAGGTCGTAGGTGTATCTTTCTCATGGAGCAAAGAACAGGAGGACAGGGGATTGATCTCCCAAGGGAGGTCCCCCGATCCAAGTCATGGCACCAAACTTCATGTGCGTCCATGTGAAGAGACCACTAAACAGGCTTTGTGTGAGCAACATGGCTGTTTTCACCTCGGTGCAGGTGGGCTGAGTCCGAAAAGAGAGTCAGCGAAGGGAGATGGGGTGGGGCTGTTTTATAGGATTTGGGTAGGTAAAGGAAAATTATAGTCAAAGGGGGTTGTTCTCTGGCGGGCAGAGTGGGGGTCACAAGGTACTCAGTGGGGGAGCTTTTGAGCCAGGATGAGCCAGGAGAAGGAATTTCACAAGACAATGTCATCAGTTAAGGCAGGAACAGGCCATTTTCACTTCTTTTGTGGTGGAATGTCATCGGTTAAGGCAGGAACCAGCCATCTGGATGTGTACCTGCAGGTCACAGGGGTATGATGGCTTAGCTTGGGCTCAGAGGCCTGACATTACTTTTAGAAGGTAAGTAAATTTGTATCACTGGAAGAATAACCAACTTAAAAAATATAAAACAACAACCAAATGCTTCATAGGACTTTAGAAGAAAAATACCCAAAACTATAACTGAAACTCTTGTCATCAAGACATCAGGAAAACAAAGAGTTTCCTGACATGTCAGGCACTGCAATTAAAGGCTCTTGTAACTATCAAACCTTTTTAGAGTAGACCAGGCATTTGCAAAACTGGAGAGATAGCATGGCTGATTCTAACATAGTGAAGGAACATTAGCAAGGCACTAAAAATCAACCTGGCAAAAGTTCTCAGTGGCCTCTGGCTGGGCATGGTGGCTCATTCCTATAATCCCAGCACTTTGGGAGGCCAAGGCAGGAGAATCACTTGAGTCCAGGAGTCTGAGACCATCCTGGGCAACATAGTGTGACCTTGTCTCTACAAAAAAATAAACAAAATTAGCTGAGCGTGGTAGTTGCACCTGTAGTCCCAGTTACTTGGGAGGCTGAGATGGGAGGATCACCTGTACCCAAGAGGTCAATGCTGCAGTGAGCGAGACCATACCACAGCACTCCAGCCTGGGTGATGGGGGAGACCCTGTCTCAACAAAACAAAACAAACAAGCAACAATGAAAAGTTGTTTAATTTTACATGATAGACAAATTCAGAGAAAAAAATGTACTATTATTTTATTCAAATCAGAAATGTAGATAAAACCTCAATCTTTTTTTTCTTACCACAAAATTACTCTGTAATTTTATTGGTATTAAATGGGTCTCAATCACAAATCTACTAAAGAAGTAGTATGTCTCCATGTTGCCATACAAAACAGTCAAAAATCAATAGTAATTATGTTTTTAGAGCCTGAATGTGAAGAAATGTTCAATTCTTCGAAATTTTAGATTCTAAGATGTATTAAAATTTTTAATAATATTTAATTATATAAATACATGATGCTGTTGGCTAATTGGACAGTATTTTTGTTTATTTAAGGGAGCATAATTATTTCCTGGAAAAGCTGTTATCAAAATAATGATGTTTGTTAATGTCACAGCCATCTTAGAAACAGGAAAATGTAATGACATTTAAAAAATCATTATCTTAAATTCTCCTCCTAGTCACTGGGAATATAATTGAAATAGTGTTAACAATGTAAATTAATATGAGAATGTTAGATCAATGCAGTATCATGTCTCAGAATATAAAATCTGCAATTGATTGGGGGTATCATATTATATACATCCAGATTTTACAGGCTAAAAACATAAAAACCTAAGAGTGCCAAAATAACTCCCCAAGGCTGGACATACATGGCCTTAAATCCCAAGATTAGCATCACACGTGATGGTAAGGCATCAGATGTTAACTCAACGCAGACCTCAAATTACCCAGGGAGGCAATGACAGAGCCATTATTCAGACTTGGTCTGACTCCCAGGCCAAAGTTCTTTCTCCCATGCACACTAGGTCATCATTCCTTCATCAAGCTGTCACTGCAGTAGAATAATGATGGTGTCAGTAGAGCTGGGTCAGAGCCTACCCTTAATACAATTTTGAAAATGGCAAAGCTTATTTGGCAAAACACAATCAATGTTATTTTCCACTATGATGTGTCAGATCTCAGCACCTTTCTGGAGCACAGTTACTTGGAGGAATTTTTTCACCAGGAACCTGTGTTGATCAGATGACCACAGGGTACCACAACCATATAGCCTCACCACTATTGGTGGCAATACAGCATATACTCAGTTTTCAAAGAGTTGCTCTAAGTTTAGACCAGGTTGAAGTGAGAAAGGGCATGGAGGAAGAGGAGAGGAGAGGAGGAGAGAGGAGGGGAGGAGAGAAGAGAAGAGAGAAGGCATTCTGGGTTGCACAGCTTTGTGTACCAGATTAATAAGAAAAAATTTCAGGGCACAGTACCCAATTTTAAAATAATTGCCATTTTGTGAGATTTTATTTGTCTCAGTTGACAGAATGTTATGAGTTCTATAATCAGAGGCTGGGCAGATAGAAAGGATAAACTGTAAGTCAGAAGTCTCAGGTATTCCAATTACAGGCTGTATTCCTTTGAGCAATACCTTTTCTCGGTTACAGTGTTGACATCAGTAAAACCTGGATAAGAAAAACAAACTTTTTTTGGCTCCCAAGGTTGCTGTATGGTACAAGTAAAATTAGACACAAACAATAGTAGCAACAATTGCGATGGCCATTTCTATCCATTAAATCACAGAACTGTGTATCTCCATTCTACAGATGATAAAAGTAGGGCCAGATGAGTGTTCAGTGAGTTCAAATTAAAGGTCCAAATACATCATTCTTCCTATTCCGTCTCCTTGCATATGAAGATATGTAGCCAACTACAAAGCTCTGTATGAACAAATAAGCTTTTAGTTTTATAAACTAACAGAAAAAGCCTGATTATTTGATTAATTTTTTTCTCTCAATAAAATCTTTTAAGGTCATTAGTAGAAGCTAATTTCAAATTTAGAGTTGTTAATTTTGGTGTATATTTCATTGATGCTTTTTACATTATTGAGAAAAAAATGTGATACCACCAGTTGGAGGACCATTTGGCCGGCTGTGGCCATGCATTCCTGCCACGTCACTCTTCATAAAATTCAAAATAGCAGACATCTTTTTAAACTGAGGTAAATTCACATATTCACCATTTTAACAATTTTAAACTGTACAATTCAGTGGTGTTTAGGACATTCACAGGGTGGTGCCGGCATCACCACAATCTTAATTTCAGAAAATATTTATCACCCCAAAAATATTTATCACTCCATAGCCATTAAACAGTCATTTGCTGCCATTCTCCTTCCCCATTCAGCTACTGGAAACCACTAATATTATGGTCTTTATGAATTTACCTGTTCTGAACATTTCATAGATATGGAATCATAATATGTGTTTTTTTGTGACTGGCTTCTTTTACTTAGCCTAATGTTCTCAAAATTAACTGATATTGTAGCATGCATCAGGACTACATTTTATATCTAAATAACATTCCACTGTATAGATATACCACATTTTTTTTTATCCATTCACCAACTGATGCATATACAGGCTGTTTCCACTTTGGGGTATTAAGAATAATACTGTTTTGAGTGCTTATGTACAACTGCTTAACATCTGTTTTTAATTCACTTGAGTACATACTTAGGAGAGGAATTAGTCATATGGTAATTCCATGCTTAATTTATAAAGATTCTCACCAACACTTGTAATTTCCCATGTTTTTAATTATAATCATTCTAATGGATATAAAGTGGTATTTCATTTTGATTTTCATTTAAATATTCTTAATGACTAACGGTATTGAGCATCTTTGCTGTGCTTATTAGCCATTTGTACATCTTTGGGAAACATGTCTATTCAAGTCTTTGTCCATTATTTTTCCATTGGGTTTTTTGTACTTTTGTTAATTGAGTTGTAATAGTTTTTATAGATTCTAAATACTACTCCCTTGTCAGATATATAATTTGCAAATATTCACTCTGTGGGCTTTTTGTTTTCCTGATAATGCCCTTTGAAGCACAAAAGTTGTTAATTTTGATGAGGTCCTATTTGTCTTTTTTCTTTTTTGTGTTTCTGTCTTATCTAAGATTTAACTGACAAACCCAAGTTTATGAAGATTTGCCCCTAGGTTTTCCCCAAAGAGTTCTGTTGTTTTGGCCCTTATGTTTAGGTATTTAATTAATTTTGAGTTTATTTTGTATATGGCATGAGGTAAGGCTTCAACTTCATTCTTTTGTATGTGGTTTTCCAGTTGTGTTAGCACCTTTTGTGGAAGAGATTATTCTGTCTATCAAATGGTCTTGGTACCCTTGTTGAAGATCAACTGACTGTAGATGTATAGGTTTATTTCTGGATGTTCAACTCCATTTGATTTATCTATATGAATATTTTTATGCCAGAACCACGCTGCTTTAATTACTGTTCTTTGGTCATAATTTTTAATTTGGTAGGTGCGAGTCCTCAAAATTTGGTCTTCATTTTAAGACTGTTTCAATTATTTGGGGTCCCCTGTAATTTCATATAAACTTTAGTATCAACTTGCTCATTCCTGGAAAAAAAATGAAATTTTTATAGGGGTTGCATTGAATCTGTAGATCTATTTGGGGAGTATTACCATCTTAAGTCTTAATTGTCATATTAGATCTTCCAACCCATGAACACAGAATGTTTTTCCTTTTATTTAGGTCTTTTCAAATTTCAAAATAACACTATTTTGTACTTTTTAATGTTTAAGACCTTCATCTCCTTGGTTAAATTTATTCCTAATGTTTTATTATTTTTGATGTAATTTTAAATGGAATGGTTTTCTTAATTTTACTTTTGAATTGTTCATTGCTAGAGAGTAATACAACTAATTTATGTGCATTAGAAATCTTGTATCTTGCAACTGGATTGAATTGGTTTCTTAGCTCTAAAATTTTGTGGATTATTTAGAATTTTCTACATATAAAATTATGCCTTCTGCAAACAGATGGTTTAATTCTAACTTTCCAATTTGTATGTTTTTTATTTCTTATTCTTGTTTATTTCCTGACTGAAACTTGTAGTGTGATTCTTAAATACAAATGGCAAAACGAAGCACTCTTACCTTGTTCGTAATCATAGGAGGAGAGGTTTCAGTCTTTCATCATTGAGTTTGATGTTAGCTGTGGGTATTTAAAAATGAATGCCCTTTATCTGGTTGAGGAAGTTTCCTCCTATTTCTATTTTTTTGAGAATTTTCATGATTATCATTTTGTCAAAGGCTGTACGTATTTACCTATTGAGATTATCAAGTGTTTTTTTCTGATTATATTAATATGGTGTATTACACTGGTTTTCATATGTTGAACCACCCTTTCTTTTCTCAGATAAATTCCATTTGGTCATGGTATACAATCCTTTTATGAGCTACTGGATTAGGTGTGCTAGAATTTAATGAGAATTTCTGCATCTTTATTTGTAAGTCATATTGTTTTATAATGATCTATTCTTGCCATGTCTTTGGCTTTGGTATGGTAATATCAGCTTCATAGAATGAGTTTGGATTTATTCTTCAGTTTTTGTGGAAGAGTTTAAGAAGATTTGATATTAACTTTTCATTGCAAGTTTGATCTGTTCAGACATGTTCCCTTTTGGTTTAACTTTCTCTCTTTTTCTAGTTCCTTGAGGCAGAAAGTTATGTCATTGATTGGCTATTTTTATTCTTTTTTAATGTAGGAGCTCATAAGTATACATTTCCCTCTAAATGCTGCCTTCTTTTCATCTCATAAGTTCTCATGTGTGGTGGTTTTATTTTCATTTATATGAAAGTATTTTCAAATTTCACTTGTGAGAAAAATTGTTTTCTTTTTTATTTGACCCATTAACTTCTTAACAATGTTTTCCTTTATTCTCCACATATTTGTGAATTTTTCAAATTTCTTTCTGGGTATTAATTTCTAATTTCATTCTCTTGTGATCTGTGATCTAAGACACTTTTAGGATTTTAATCTTTTAATAACTCACTGAAACTTGTTTTTTGGTCTAACATATGATTTATACTGGAGAATGCACCTGGGCACTTAAAAAGAACATATATTCTGCCACCGTTGGGTGTAGAATTCTATAGATGTCTGCTAAGTTTAGTGAGTTTATATTGTTGTTCTACTCTTCTAATTCCTTGCTGATCTCCTATTTTTTCCATCCATTATTGAAATTTGGGTATTAAAGTCTCTAATTATTATTTCTGAACTATTGGCCCTTCAATTCTATAAATTGTTGCTTCATATATTTTGGGCTCTGTTGTTAGGTGTTGGAAGGCATTGTTATTATCTCTTAGGTAGAACTATAGAGTAATGAGGTCTCCTCATCCTCAAACATGAAAATGTGGCTAAGACACTGGAGAGGCACCAAGTATCAATTTACTTTCCTAAATTAATTGACAGCCAGTATTTTCACACTTTCTTTACTCATCTCTAACTTTATACATTGGATTTCTGTGCAGCAAATGAAAAGAACACAACATGACTACAAGCAACAATAGGAAAGACCCTCACAAATATAATTTGAAATAAAAAAAGATTAAAAAAAGTATATAACATGTGATTCCATTTATATAAAGTCCAAAAACAGCCAAGCTAATCTATGATATTAGAATTCAAAATAGCTGTTACTTTTGAGGTATAAACATGATGAGGAATGGAATAAAGAAGGCTTCTGGGTGCTGGTAATGTTCTTATTTTTTTATCTGAGTGCAGGTTATATAGGTAGAGTCACTATTTTGAAAACTCCTTGAGGTATAAACTTATGTGGACTTTTCCTTGTGTATTATGCTTGGAGAAAAGAAAAATAGTAAAAGCAACACTTTAAAAAACTATATAAAACTTTAAGAAACTATATAAAAAATTCACGTGTATAATTCTTGAAAAATATTTGGACCCTGTTCAAAGGGTACAGCTTCAAATTAATCAAATGAGATTCAAGGCATAGAATTACAGATATCAGCTGGCAGGTTAAAAGAATATTGTTATGAGAAGAATTTTAAGTATATATATCATTTTAACCATTCAAATGAAGTATAGAAACCATACCTTCTTTTACATCTCTTTACTCTCCCCTATTCATAATTTGGTTGTGTTACATATGCCTTGGAAAATTTGAGAAGGTGTTCTTTGAACACTTTTCAAACTCACTCTTCTTCTTCTTTCTGGGATTTCAATAACACAGATTTTAGATGTTTTGTGACAGTCCCACAGGTCCCTGAAGTTCTGTTTTTGTTTTTGGTTGGTTGTTTTTTCTTTTCTCTCTTCAGTCTCTTTTCACTGTGTTGCTCTCAAATTAGGTAATTTCCACTGTTGTATCTTTTTGTTCACTGATTTTTTCATATGCTTTCTTTATTTCTCTGTTAAGACATCCATTGGAATTTTTATTTCAGTTACTGAATTTTTACTTTTAAAATTTGCACCTGGTTATTCTTTATATTTTCTATTTATTTGCTGGGATTTTTGTATTTTGTCGCTTTTCTTTTTTTTGGAGAGGGAGTCTCGCTTTGTCACCCAAGCTGGAGTGCAGCGGCGCGATCTCGGCTCACTGCAAGCTCCGCCTCCCAGGTTCACGCCATTCTCCTGCCTCAGCCTCTCCGAGTAGCTGGGACTACAGGCGTCCGCCACCATGCCCGGCTATTTTTTTGTATTTTTAATAGAGACAGGGTTTCACCGTGGTCTCGATCTCCTGACCTCGTGTTCCGCCCGCCTCGGCCTCCCAAAGTGCTGGGATTACAAGCGTGAGCCACCGCGCCCGGCCCGCTTTCCTAAAGCATGCTGTTAATTGCTTGTTAAAACATTTTTTTTTAATTATGGCTGCTTTCAAATCTTTGTCAAATAATTCCAAAATCTCTGTCATCTCCATGTCAGAATTTATTATTTTTAGTGAAGTTTGAGATCTCCCTGGTCTTTGTTATGATGAGTGATTTTCAGTTGAAACCAAGACATTTTAGGTATTATGTTATGAGACTCTGTATCTTACTTAAATCTGTTTAACTGGCTGCTTTGGATACTATTGTGGGAAAAAGGAAGACCTTCTTTTTACTGCCATGGGGTTAGAAGTCCAAATTCTGTACTCAGCCACTCCTAACACCTAAAGAGGAGGATCTTCAATCCTTCTGGGCCGGTGGAAAAGTCGCAGTCCTCCACTGCTGGCGTGGAAGCCTCCCAGCTGGGCAGAGTGGGCAGGACCATTACCGCTGCCCACGTGGTCTCCACCAGCACCACAGTGCGGGCGGCTTCATCCCTGCTGAGCCTGACCCTCCACTAGGCCTCTCTCAACACCGCCCCTGCATAAGGGGAGGGTCGCATCGTTATTTCCAGGTAGACGTGGAAGTCAAAACTCATGACTTGGCCCCCTGGATCACTTCAGGGTAAGGGGCTTATTATTGCCCTGTGGGGGTGAAAGTCCTGGCTTCCCTCTTGACTTGGTTGATACGACTTTAGTCAAGGGTTTGGGGAACCTAATCACAGCCTCATGAGGGCAGAAGTCAAGACCCCTCACTCAGTCTTTTCTGGTGGGGTTGGCATTTGGGCCACAGTTTTTTTCTGTGATGTTTGGCCAGTCGCAGTGGAACAGTTATATCCTTTAACTTTCCTGTCTTGCTAGGCTACCCTTTTCATGATTCTTCAGCTAGAGGGAACAGGGTTTTATTGAGGGCTTTTTTTTCCTTTTTTTTTTTTTGTCTGTGCCTGATAATGTTCCTGGTTGCTGGCTTCTTCAGCACTCAGACTGGGATATATGAGATAAAAGGAAAATTCAGGCAACTTACTACTATATCATTTTTGGGGACTCAAGGCCTTTAAGTAATTCTGTCATCTTTTATTAACCTTTTGGAATCTTATTACATTTGTTTTATATATAATGTCCAGCATTTTCAGGTGTTCTCAGGGAAGAATGAGGAAAAAGCATGTCTACTTCATCATCTGAAAAATGAAAGTTCCCCTTACATTTTTAAATACCTTAAAAATAGATATATTTTTCAAATTTTGGAGAAAATATGTGTTTAATTGAAAGAAATTCCTTGAGATATACCCAATAAATATGATATCCCAATTAAAACAAGATAATAAGACTCTGCATGTCCATTACAGATTGACATACAAATACTACTTAAACTAATCTCTAAAGAGAGTGTATTTTCCAGGTGAAGTCAAGGTTTGGCATCAACTGAAGAGAGATTTGGAAAAAATGATAATATATCAGTATTCATAGTTTTCTTTCTAACATTCTAGCATTGAAATTCCAAAAGAGAATAAGGTAAATACTGTATGGATTGAAATAAAAGATAAAAATTGTGACATAAGTAATGAAAATATATAGATAAAAATTTTATCAATTTGCAACAATTATTAACAATTGTTAATAATTCATATTAACATCATTTCAATGAATTTCTAGCTCACTTTAAAAAGCCATTGTCTTAAAATGTTATTGACAACGCCAGTTGCTTCTGTTTTTACAGAATTGTTCTCCAAATTGAAATTTTAATGACTCAAAAAAGTTGTGTAATTTGGCATTTTTGTCAGCAGTATTCAAAGTGGTGTGAAAATACTGATTATAACAACATAATGACTGTGAGAATGAAAGTAAAGATAAATTTAATAGTTTCAATATAAATGTATAGTAAGTCATGTACGTCTTCTTTGTGTAAAGTATCACTATATTAGCCAACTAGAAGCATGAAATAATAGTTTTAGTATTTATATTTTGATGACTTTCAGCCATAAAAGTGTAATCTTTTGCACATTTAAAAACGTTTTAAACATTTGCCAAGATAGAAGGATGGCAATTGGGCTCATATTATTTAACAGATGTTTAAGTTGACAATAGCTTAAATATTTAGACATATGGAATTAGGCCTCCATATTTATATTCTTCCTCCAGACCCACAGCTGTTAGAGATGGGCCTGGTCCCAGCGACAGCTGTAGAACTTTCTTGTGACTTGTATGGGTTTTTATCACTAACAAATAAGACCAGCCTTTTGGTTACTAGTATGCATTCTGGGTACACAGGTTATATGTGGAGAGTAAATTCTGACCCCCTTCCCATGCAAGCCAAAGCTGTACAACTGAGCTTTTGTGCATTATGTTGTTTAGATGCCTACACTCCCTTGAAGACTAAAGTCCTAGCCTAAATCACATATAAAGGGTGGAGTTCTGCCATCTTATTTCCCATAATCCTCTACTTGCCTCAATAGCTTGAAGTCAGATTTCCTGGTATGAAAGAACAACCCACCCAACTCCCAAGAATTGTCTACTGTCTAGATATCCCGGTCAGAGATTTGGAGCCTGGCCTCTAAGGCAGAAGTCCTAGTCCTAAAGATTCACCTCTGAGCTGAATATACAGAGCCAAGCACATTCTTTGTAGTACTGTCCAATGTCCATATTGAAGCCTTTTCAATCAAGTACAGATTTCTTTCTCCCCTCTACTGCCTTTATATGGAAAACCATGCCTGGCACCAAGTTAGGTTAATAATTGATCCTTTAATCAACATTTGGAGTCCACTAGTCCCAGAACCATTGATAAAATGGCATCTCTGAATAGAACAGAAGGAAGATGAGGAATATCAGGAAATATAGCTTCATCAGAACTAGTAAGCCATTTTATGAAGGGTGTCAAAAGACAAGTCAAGTGCGGTTAACAAGTCTTGATCAAGACTTGACAAAGAAATTGGCATGTCAGAAAGATACAACTAGCACTTTCTGATGTGCCTAATTACATATGGCGAGGAACTTGGGACAAGGAGTGATACAAGCTCAGAATTAATTTCACATTAGAATTGTATCTTTCTGCTGAAATGATCACCAGATATTTTACAAACCTGAAATTACCCAGTGGGCAGTAATTCTTACAAAATCCTTTCTCCACAGGTCAGCAGTGAGAATTGTAGAACCAAAAATCATCTTCTCCTTCCAATCAGAGAATATATGTATGTCTATATAGATACACACGCATAATAATCAAGAAAACCAATTTGGTTCCACTTACTCAGTTATGACATTTGCTTACAGTGCATATCAGTCATCTACTCAATATATTATGCTTTGACACTTTCTAGGCACTGTTATTCTTTCACTGTCGTGTCTAACAGTTTCTATTTTTTGATCTGTATTTGTGTGTTCAGAGCTTCAACTGCTGAAGTTAATGTTGGTCTAGGTCATTTATTTACTAAACAAGCCCTGCTCATAGATTAATCAGCAGTTGCCTGAGACCATTGATTGCTCCACTCCTTTACAGATTTCAGCACTATACTGAGATTTTTTTCCTTCAGTGCCATTAGTGTCTCCATCGCAGACACTAAATCCTTTTGTAATTACTCACCCTCATAAGATATGTCATATGATATTGCTTTCCCTCTTCACATTCAGACACAGCAACCTCCACCCTGCCCCCAGGCATCTCCTTTCTGCCCTAGGACTTACAATAGAACAAAAGATGTCAAAATGTTGTTTCAAATTCAAATGTTGTTTCAAATTCAAAATGTATTTTCAAATTCAAAGATTTAAGTAAATGTATATGTTATTTTAAAATCATATTGGAATTTTTTAGAAGTGTGTGTGGGTTTAGGGAAGAAGCATGGAGAAAAGTGGTAAAGGAAGGGTGATGCTTCTATTTTCTGGGTACCCACATTGGACCAGCCCCCTGCTATCAACTTTACTTAACATTACTTTGTTAATTTTTTGAAAAAATTAGGTTAAAGGTGAGGAAACTGAGGCCCAAATTTATTTTATATCTCCCTACTCCCAGTCACACTGTTAGCAAAACTATGATGGGGTATGGCTACAGGAATTAAATCAAAGAAATTAAGTTCCCAGCACCCTGATAAAATATGTAATATTGGTTAAACATTATTTCATTTCTTTACGCCTTATTTTCCTCAGCTATAAAATCAGGGTAGAATAATAACACTATTTCTTTCTCAGCAGAGTTTTAAGTATCATAGGATGCTTACCCTATTTTGTCCAGTTTCCCAAAATAATTAACAAAATATAAATATAGTAAGTAGCAAATAGACTTACATCTGAAAAATATGGTCTAGACTTGCTATGTAGGATTGGCACAGGAAAGACTGTTTTTAATAACCCACAGATCTATACTTACCTTATATCTCATAGAATTGTTGAATTGAAGAAGCTTGGAGCAGAAATGTCTTTGGAAAAATATTCAGTATTATGGCATTATATGCCCTCCTGTGGGGAATGAGAATGGGTGCTTTTCTCTCACATCCAGGCCAAGGTGAGAGGCTTTGGTGGGACCACACTAGATCTTGAGCTGTGAACACTGGAGGCTCATGGCTGAAGGAGCCTAAGAGAGAGACTGCTGCTGGCTCCCTGCTCTAGTGGTGGCACAAGAAAAAAGTCTGTAGGGTTGGGCGTGGTGGCTCTCACCTGTAATCCCGGGACTTTGGGAGGCCAAGGTGGACAGATCACTTGAGGTCAGCAGTTGGAGACCAGCCTGGACAACATGGCAAAACCCCATCTCTACTGGAAACACAAAAATTAGCCGGGCATGGTGGTGCGTGCCTGTAACCCCAGCTACTCAGGAAGCCAAGACCCAAGAATCACTTGAACCTGGGAGGTGGAGATTGCGGTGAGCTGAGATGGTGCCATTGCACTCCAGCCTGGGCGACAGAGCAAGACTCTGTCTCAAGATAATAACAATAAATTTTAAAAAAAGGAAAGAAGGAAGGGGGAGGGAGGGAGGGAAGAAAGAGAGAAGGAAGGAAGGGAGGGAGGGAGGGAAGAAAGAGCGAAAGAGAGAAGGAAGGAAGGAAGGAAGCAAGCTGTGCTGGAAACTAACCACACTCCCAGAGTTTACTGGAGAAAAGGTGGAAGAGGTATGAGCCAAACACAAAAGGAAAAGGAATGCTCCTGACAGACACCCACCTGAGGGTATTGAAAGCCTAGGGAAAAGCTCTCAAACCATGTTTTTCCTCTGCTCCCACACAACAACAATCAACACAGCAGACAGCAGCTACGCGTCATCTAGTTAAATTCTGACACTGTCCACCTGGAGACAGCATCGAATCCCACAGAATGAGGGCTCAGTCTTCAAAACTGTCCCCAATCTGTTGTAAATCTGGGCCTCCTTACCTTCTGACTGACCAGCTTCAAATTGGGGTTCCCATGACCCCCTCTTTGGGTTTGGTTAATTTGCTAGGTGCCTCACAGAACTCAGGGCAGCATTTACTTACCGTTACTGGTTTATTATAAAGGATATAGATGAAAAGATGCACAGGGCGATGTATGGGAAAGGGGATGCAGAGCCTCCATGCCCTCCCTGGGTGTGCCACCCTCCAGGAACCTCCAGGTATTCCGCTGTCCACAAGTTCATCCAAACCCGGTCCTCTCATGTTTTTATGGAGGCTTCATTACATAGGCATGATTGACAACCCTGTAGAAGTGTGATTGGACAAAATGAGCATGATTTAAACTCAGCAAGGCCTGTCCAGACTTTTGTTGGCCTCTTTGTATAGCATTTCGTCTTCTAGGATAGGGGCCAAGAACCTATATGGAATGAAAGTCTTTTGTCTCATAATCAGATTATGCCCTGCCTTGGGCAGGTGAAAGAAGGACAGGAGAAGGTCAGAGCAGGAGATTCTGTACCTGAGGCCTAAAGCATCCCAACTAATTATAACGAAAGACTGAAACAAGGGCTATGGGAGTCATGAGCCAGGAACTGTGGACAAAAACCTGTGTGTGTGTGTGTGTGTGTGTGTGTGTGTGTGTAGTGAGTATATGTATATATAAAATCATAATATCACCTTGCTCAAAAAAGAGTGGCTGATATAAACCTAAAAGAAACCCAAAGAGTCCAACTCCTGATTAGAAACCTATGTGTGATTTTTCAGGCCTGACCATAGGGAATTACAAAGGCTTTATTTGGTTGGCCTCAGGGGGAAGCTGCCCTCCCTACATAAGACTTGGTGTACGCTAATTCACATAGATGGCAATCTCTGAAGGGAGTTGTGCTCAAGGACTCAGACCTCCCTACGCACCATGCTTTTTTTACTATTTGTGTTCCTAGCCCCGGTGCCTTCATAGCTGGATCTCTTCCTCAGGTGCTTTTGTCAAGGCCTCCTTGTGGGCAGAAGGAGCAAGGAACCCTGAAGACACTCTTGCCCACTCTGAGTCAATATTCAGTACTTTTCCACACTAGCCCTTTCCTCCTTTCCTCCCTCTGGACCCAGGGGCTTAGATCTTTAAATGAAATGGGATACCCTAGCCAATTAAAGAGGGTGATTGGGATAAATCAAATCCACAAATACAGCTTGATGAAGACTTTTCAAAAGGTGAATGTGAAATTCTCAGCCCTTGCAATTGTACATTATGATGGTGACTTCTGTATTTCCCCCTTTACCTATTCACAGAAGAAGTTGTTAATAGTGGCTATTCTTTTTTTAAAAAAAAATAAAGTAATAATCGTGTGAATAATCTTAGTTTAAAAATATGAATATCATTTGCTATTTTATACATAAAAAATTGTGTGAAAAGTCAGCAATTTCACATGTTTAACCTAATACAAAGCCTTGAAAATCAATGAAATGATAAAAATATATTCCATAGGAGTGTAAGAAAGGAGAGGCTCACCAATCTTTAAGTGGAGAAGAATAAGCAAAGAATATTTTGATGTTATAACAGAAAGGGCTTTTAAAAGATGTTTAAATAATTAGTAGAAGTTAGCTAGGGATGAACAGAAGAGGGGCATTCCAGGTAGAGAAACAGTATGTGTAAATACTAAACTATGAAAAAGCTAAGCAGCAGTTAGGGACCAGAAGTCAATGGCTAAGTCACATTTGAACATTTAAACCAGAGAAGTGGAGACAAGATCTTAAGCTAAGGATTTTACCCTGAAGCTCATTGATCAAGAAAGAGGCCAGAGAGCATTTGCCCATCAACCAACGAGTAGATAAACAAAATGTGGTGTGTATATATATATACACCATGGAATACTACTCAGCCATAAAAAGGAATGAAATAATGCATTCACAGCAACCTGGATGGAGTTGGAGACCATTATTCCAAGTAAAGTAACTCAGGAATGGAAAACCAAAGACAGTATGTTCTCACTTACAAGCAGGAACTAAGCTATGAGGACACAAAGGCAAAAGAATGATATAATGGACTTTGGGGACTCAGCATGGAAAAAAGACTACAAACTGGGTACAGTGTACACTGCTCATGTGATAGGTGCACCAAAATCTCAGAAATCACCACTAAAGACCTTTTCCATGCAACCAAACACCACGTTTTCCCAAAACTATTGAAAGAAAAACAAAAGTTTAAAAATTTAAAAAGGGGAATAAACAGTGTTCTGGGCCAGGCATGGTTGTCTCACACATGTACTGCCAGTACTGTGGGAGGCTGAGACAGGAGAATCACTTGAGTCCAAGAGTTGGAGACCAGCTTAAGCAACATAATGAGACCCCATCTCTACCAAAAAATCATAAATTAGCCAGGTGTTGGTGGCGCATGACTTAGTCACAGTTACTTGGAAGGTTTAGGTAGGAGGATTGCTTGAGTCCAGGAGGTTGAGGCTGCAGTGAGCCATGATTGTACCACTGCACTCTAGCCTGGTTGACAGAGTGAGGTCCTGTCTCAAAAATAGGCCAGGCACAGTGGCTCACACCTGTAATCCCAGCACTTTGGGAGGCAAGATGGGCGGATCACCTGAGGTCAGGAGTTCGAGACCAGCCTGGCCAACATGGTAAAACCTCATCTCTACTAAATATACAAAAAATTAGCCGGGTATGGAGGCACATGATTGTAATCCCAGCTATGCAGGAGACTGACGCAGGAGAACCACTTGAACTCAGGAGGCAGAGGTTGCAGTGAGCTGAGATTGTGCCACTGCACTCCAGCCTGGGTGACAGAGTGAGAGTCCATCTCAAAATAAATAAATAAATAAATAAATAAATAAATAAATAAATAAAAAATGTTTGGAAAACGGAAAAGAGCCTAGACAGGGATAAAATAGAAGCCAGTGAGAACAATGAGGAGATTACTGCAATAATCTAGACTTTGTAATCCTACTTTCTCATTCTATATGTACGGAAATTGAAGCACAAAGCTTCTTGTATTTCTACAATCCAGTTACATAATTCTCTAGTCTAAAATTACCACTTATGCTGTGGTCAGAGAAGTGGCAATTCATACCATTGCTTAAGTTTTCTTTGGTCAACAATTTTCTTTGTGCTATAAAATTGACTTAAACCATGATGGAGAGATGATAGAGAAAGACTTTCAGCTAGTCAACCCTCAAGATTGGAAATTGTGCCAGTAGCTTGGAGAGAACTTCTGAAATCTCCTAATGTGTTAGAAGGGAAGCCATTCTGACTTGTATGAGGTGGCATCTAATGATGGTTTTGATTTGCATTTCTCTAATGATCAGGGATATTGAGCTTTCTTTCATGTGCTTGTTGGCATCATGTATGTCTTCTTTAAAAAAGTGTCTGTTCATGTCCTTTGCCCACTTTTCAATGGGGCTGTTTTTCTCTTATAAACTTGTTTAAGTTCCTTATAGACGTGGATATTAGACCTTTGTCAGATGCATAGTTTGCAAATATTTCCTCCCACTCTGTAGGTTGAACACAAAGAAGGGAATAACAGACACTGGAGTCTATTTGAGGGTGGAAGGTGGGAGAGGTGAGAGGAGCAGAAAAGGTAACTATTGGGTACTGGGTTTAATACCTGGCTGATGAAATAATCTGTGCCACAAACCCCTATGACACATGTTTACCTATGTAACAAACCTTCTCATGTACCCCCAAACCTAAAATAAAAGATTAAAAAGAAAATAGGGAAGGCATTAGGTAAGTTGAAGAAAGCTGCTGAAGTTGCCTCAAGTGTGACAGCCGTGGCCTTCCCACTGGCAAAATCCAGTGGCTGCAGCATGATGTTTATAAGACCACAATAATGTCTCAGAGTAGACAGATAGGGAATACATCTCTGCATACACATCAGTCACACCTGGACACTCACCCCAAGGCCAGTGATTTGACAGCCTAGTCAGGGGATAATACGGTAGCTAAGACTTTCATACCTGGAAAAAAGAAAAGAAAAGTTAAAAGGAAGTCCTGTTCAAGGCATCCCAAGGGACAATAGTAACATGAAATAAAAATTCAGTCATTTCAAAGACTTCACAATTTCAATCAGCAAAGAATTCAAGGCTTCTTTGTCAGAAACAGCAAACAATACAAGCATCAAATATAACAGATGATTAATCAAAATGCAGGCAGTATAGCATTAGGAAAACAAACATCAGCCCTATAATTAGAGGTCAAAATCCCAAATTCTGCCTTGTTAAAAAGTTACTAGGTAGACACTAAGTGATTTCTAACAGGTACTAATAGGTGCCCAGGAAGAGCATTCTCTTTAAAATACAGGGAGAGTAAATATGTATTCTTGACTTCATCCTAGGCAACTTGTTATTGTGTAAGTGTACCCCCAAGCAGCAATTTGTGAACCAAACCTATTATTCAGTGTGATTCAAGTGCTATGGTAGATGCATCCCTAGATTTTAATCTGTATGTTTCACTCACAAGAAAGTAGTATGATTGGATTTTTCAATTCTAAACTCCTATGGGTTTTTCTATTAGCAGGGAAACTCTATTTTATGCCATTGCCCTCAGTAATTTCTCACTAAAATACAGACCACAGATATTTCAAACAAGTTGCAATTGATGGATCACACTCTAGCAGTTTCCTTAAAACTGGACCTAGTATATGACTTTTTTTTTACTATTATTAAAATTTACTATAACAGTTTGAAAATTTCTCAATGAAAATTAGGTAATGGTTTAATAATTACTATTGAGGGTTTCTTCTCCAAGTGATCTTGAGTTGCAAGAAATCAAACAGTTATTTTGACAGTTTGAGTCTGTTTCTAAAATGACCAGGATAACATGAAAGTGGCTAATACTTTTTTATATTTTAGTGGCAAAATCAGCATAGCCTACAGCTGTCATATAAGTTTTCTGGCTTACAGATGTCAAAAACACATAAACTTGAGACAATGAGACATTGACCTAAGATCTTGACTGTAGTCCTGGCTCTGCTGTTAACCAGCTGTGAAACCTTTAGCAATTTATTCAGCCTCTCTGGGTTTCTCCTGTAAAATATAGTTGTCAAATTAGATAAAAGTCCTTTAAGGAGAACAACCACTGTCTTTGATTCTACCTGTGAGTACTGATAACTTGAAGGGTTTCTAGGTTCTTCCCACCCTGACATTTTTTGAGGGTTTATATAAATCATTCCAATCAAATCAACTTGGATTCATGCAGTAGTTAGGACTGAGTTGTATTAATTATACCTTATGGCTATTAAATTTTAATTATTTCTGGGAACCCAGTCTATAGATCTCTGACCTACAAGTCATCGTTATTAGAGCCAATACAAATGTAAATTATGGAACACTGTGATAACTGTGTGTATATCATTGAGACAGGCCAAAATGGGTTGAATAAGGGATCTCAAATGCAAGAAAATTCAACAAAAGATATTTCCTATATATACATACAGGTCTGACTAGACTCACGGGATCTAAAAATATGCAGACTTTTCTATGAAGATGCCTCCCAAAGTAGTATTCTTTAGATACTTGAGGTGCTAAACCTGGACCCCTGATGACAAGATACTTGTTTCTCTTCCATCCTACCTCCATCTCTCTGGAACTCCTCACCAATCCTTGAACTGATTCTCCATATTAGAAGTCCACAAATGTGAGGTTCTTAAATTCTTGGTAGATGTGAATGTATTCTCTAAAATCTGAGAAATATCGGTGTCATCATGAGATTAAATAAGATGAGAAAGGCAGAATATCCTTGAAGAAGAAATGGTAATTCCATGAGATGATGAAGATAGAAAGAACTGTGGACCTCCTTCCTCCTGCCATCCCTTCTCACAGATAAATGATTACCCTTTAATTGTGATTGAGTGCCACATAAATTAGCATATTATTGAGTGTAAATTACAAAATAAAAAGTTTAGAAACAACTAAATGCCATCAATTGGAAAATAGCTTAAAGAAACAGTGCAGCCATTCAATGAAATGTTATGCTGACGTCAGAAACAATTAAGAATAAAAGTACTGATAAAGAAATATGTTCAATATTTATTGTTAAATAAAAAGAAAAAAAGGAGGTTGCCGAACAATGTGTATAAAACACTCCAATTTGTCTTATCAAGGAAGAGAAGCAGAATATTTCTGGAAAGAAAGATGATGTTTTTAAGTCTTATCTGGGGAGAGGGACATTGAGAGCACAAGGGTATGGCAAAGGAGACTATTAGTTTTTATCTAGTTCATTTCTGTGCAGTTGAAGTTTACCATAAGCACAAATTACCTTCCTAATTAAAACAAAGTTATTTAAAACTAAGCATGGATCATTTGTTATGTTCAGGAAATGCTAAAATGATTTTTATGATCCCAGTAACATTATGTTGAAACATTTCAGAAATAAGCATAAACAGTACAATATTAAACACATGAGGGTTCTCCTCCAACTTAATCAATTATTTTCTCTTGATTTAAAGAAGAATCTTTACTAATATAGGTAAAGACTCCTGAGTATCCCTCCCTTACTGCATTATCACATCCACCTCCCAGATGTAACCAATAATCTGAATTTAATGTTCATCATTTTATATTATTATTCTATACGCAGGTGTCTGACATGACATATAGTATCACTTTACTTATTTTAAGACTTTACATAAAAGGCATGATATAGTTCATATATTCTTTAATTTGCATTATGAATGTAGTGAAGTTCTGATATGCCTCTTAGCTCCCCCTTCAAGACTGAAGGACTTTCTGCCCAGCTTCTGGGAGTACTGGGACTAATGTCATTCAACTGTCATTCCCCTCTGGAAATTGCCCTTTGCTAAAAAGAGCTCCATTCTGTGAGGTCATACTCTTTCCTGGGGCAGCCTGCTCAATGGGTGTCTTGACCCTCCTCAACCTAATCTAGTAAGCTTTGAAAGGCCATGCCAGCTTCAGAGCTATCTATGGAAAATCAGATGAGAGGTGTTTTTGAGAACAAATAATGCACAACCTGAGTCTAACTATGAGAAAATGTCATAACCCCAACATAATGGGATAAGTGGGATCCAAAACTTCAATAATGTAAAATAAAGGTTACATTATTTAAAAATGAAGTAAAAGCAGTACTCTTCAGTCTGTGATGTCCTAAGTATGAAATTTAAAATAATAAAACTCTAAAAAAGTGATCATAAACTTCACTGAGAAAAATCACAAATGGTTCATCATTATTTTAGAGATTGCATAATTCTATTTGTATTTCCCCATGGCCCAAGGGTTGTTCCCAAATTGATGAACAGTCTGCAAACTAATTGACTTGTATTCTTCGGAAATACTAATGTCATAACAGACAAAGAAAATCGAATGAAGTAGTCCAGATTAAAGGAAACTAAAGGGACATGACAACCAAATGCACACATAAGACATTTTTCTAGCACTGTAAGTAAATTATCAGGATAATTTATAACTGGTAGGTTTTACATGGTGCTTACTATAGAGCAAGCACTGTTCTAAGTGCTTTATATTATTAACACATTTAACCCTCACAGGAAACTTATGAATTAGGTATGATTATTATCCTAATTTTGCAGATGAGGAAACTAAGGCATGGGGGAGCTATGTAATCTGCTTAGATAACACAAAGCTGGCACTGAATGAGGAAATTGCTTCTGGCATCACTTTTCTTAAGAACAGCTTTTACTGCTTATGTTAATGAAATTATTACTTCTTACTCTTGGGTTTGGCAAATTCAAAAAAATTTACCACCAAATGCTGGTGAAATTGCAGTAAAATGGGAAGTCCCATGGTTTACTGGTCAAATTAATATTTATATGACACCAATTCAGAAAGCAATTTAGCAATATGTAGTAAATTTTGGAATACAAATAACCTAAAACAACAATTAAAACGCATAGCATAAACAAAAGAAGAGCTGGATAAAAAATGTTAACAGTGTCTGGGCACGGTGGTTTATGCCTGTAATCCCAGAGTTTTGGGAGGCAGAGGCGGGTGGATCACCTGAGGTCAGGAGTTCGAGACCAGCCTGGCCCACATGGTGAAACCCCATCTCTACTAAAAATACAAAAATTAGCTGGGCATGGTGGCAGGTGCCTGTAATACCAGATACTCAGGAGGCTAAGGCAAGAGAATCACTTGAACCTGGGAGGAGGAGGTTGCAGTGAGCTGAGATCATGCGATTGCACTCCAGCCTGGGCTACAAGAGCAAAACTCCTTCTCCCCCCACCCCGCCAAAAAAAAAAAAAAAAGTTAACATATTTGTCAGAAACACCCTAAAGCACCACCAGCAGAGGAATAAATAAGTTGTTAGCTAATCATATAATAATGTATAGTAAAACCCCAACATAATGGGATAAGTGGGATCCAAAACTTCAATCCTGTAAAATAAAGGTTACATTATTTAAAAATGAAGTAAAAGCAGTATTCTTCAGTCTGTGATGTCCTTCTAAGTATGAAATTTAAAATAATAAAACTCTAAAAAAGTGATCATAAAATTCACTGAGAAAAATCACAAATGGTTCATCATTATTTCAGAGATTGCATAATTCTATTCGCATTTCCCCATGGGCCAAGAGTTGTTTGATAGGGCTTTTGTAAATTTCCAGGTGGAAGAGTCTTTTTAATTATTAAGTTTTATATTAATTTCTAGTTTTATTACATTGTTGGTTAAAATATTGTTTATAATTCTACTTCTTAAATTTATTTTAATTTGTAATTTGTGTGGATGCATAGAAGATGTATATATTTTGGGGTATATAAAATGTTTTGATACAGGCATATAATGTGTAATAATCACATCATGAATACTGGGGTATCCATCCTCGAAAGCATTTATCCTTTGTGTTGCAAACAATCCAATTATACTAATTTAGTTATTTTTAAATGTACAATTATAATTGACTATAGTCACCCTGTTGTGCTATCAAATAGCAGGTCTTATTTATTCTTTCTAATTATTTTTTTTAATGCATTAACCATCCCTACCTCCTCTCACCCCATCCCATCCCCACCCCTCACTACCCTTCCCAGCCTATGTTTAGCATCCTTTTACTCTTTATGTCCATCAGTTCAATTGTTTTGTTTTTTTGGATCCCACAAATAAATGAGAACATGCAATGTTTGTCTTTCTTTGCCTGCCTTATTTCACTTAACAAAATGATCTCCAGTTCTATCCATGTTGTCACAAATGACAGAATCTCATTCTTTTTATGTCTGAATAGTACTCCACTGTGTGTATGTATCATATTTTCTTTAATATTTGTACTTCATTGAACCTACCAATAATTTCTTTTGCATCTAATATATGATAAATTTTTGTGAATGTCCCAGGCATGCTTGAAAAAAAGGTTGCATTCTCTATTATCTGTGTATAAAATTTGATACATAAGTTTGTATATGATGAAAAATGCCTTATTCATTGTGTTTTTCTGCTATATTTTCATTGTTTTTTTTTTTACTTTTATTCTAAGTTCAGAGGTACATGTGCAGGCTTTTTATACCGGTAAACTTGTGTCATGGAGGTTTGTTGTACAGATTATTTCATCACCTAGGTATTAAGCCCAGTGTCCATTAGTAAGTTTTTCTGATCCTCTCCCTTTTCCCACTCTTCAACCTCTGGAAAACCCCAGTGTCTGCTGTTCCACTCTGTGTGTCCATGCGTTTAGCTCCCACTTATAAGTAAGAACATGCAGTATTTGGTTTTCTGTTCCTGCATTGGTTTACTAAGGATAATGGCCTGCAGCTCCACCAATATTCCTGCAAAGAATATAATTCTGTTCTTTCTTATGGCTTCGTAGTATTCCATGGTATATATATATATATATATATACCACATTTCCTTTATACAGTCTACCATTGATGGACATTTAGGTTGATTCCATGTCTTTACTATCATGAATAGTGCTGCAATGAACATATGTGTGCACGTGTCTTTATGATAGAAAGATTTATATTCCTTTGAATATATACCCAGTAATAGGATTGCTGGGTCAAATGGTAGTTCTGTTTTTAGGTCTTTGAGGACTGTCAAACTGTTTTCCACAGTGGTTGAACTAATTTATACTGCCACCTACTGTATATAAGCGTTCCTTTTTCTCCACAACCTGGCCAGTATCTGTATTTTTGCTTTGTTTTGTTTTGTCTTTGACTTTTTAATAATAGCCATTCTGACTGGTGTGAGATAGTATCTCATTGTGGTTTTGATTTGCATTTCTCTAATGATTAGAGATATTGAGCTTTTTTTATATGCTTGTTGGCTGCATGTATGTCTTCTTGTGAACATCCCACTTATAAGTGGGGTTGTTTTCTTCTTGTAAAAAAAAACAAATGATTTTCCATTTGTTTGTGTCATCTCTGATTTTGTTTAGCAGTGTTTTATAGTTCTCTTTGTAGAGATCTTTCATCTCCCTGGTTAGTTGCGTTTCTAGGTATTTTATGCTTTTTGTGGCAATTGTGAATGGGATTGAATTCCTGACTTTGCTCTCTGCTTGGCTGTTGACTTATAGGAATGCTAGTGATTTTTGTATGTTGATTTTGTATCCTGAATCTTTACTAAAGTTGCTTATCAGCTTAAGGAGCTTTTGGGCCAAGACTATGGGCTTTTCTAGATATAGAATTGGGTTGTGTGCAAAGAGAAATAGTTTGACTTTCTTTCTCCTTGGAGGCCCTTTGTTTGTTTCTCTTGCCTGACTGCCCTGGCCAGGACTTCCAATACTATGTTGAATAGGGGTAGTGAGAGAGGGCATCCTTGTCTTGTGCCAGTTTTCAAGGTGGTATGCTTCCAGCTTTTGCCCATTCAGTATGATGTTGGTTGTGGGTCTGTCATATATAGCTCTTATTAATTTGAGGTGTGTTCCTTCAATACCTAGTTTCTTGAGAGTTTTTATCATGAATAGATGTCAAGTTGTATCAAAAGCCTTTTCCACATATATTAAGATAATCATATGGTTTTTGTCTTTAGTTCTGCTTATGTGATGAATCACATTTATTGATTTGTGTATGTTGAGCAAACCTTGCATACCAGGGTTAAAGCCTACTTGGTCATGATGGATAACCTTTTTGATGTGCTGCTGAATTCTGTTTGCCAATACTTTGTTGAGGATTTCTGCATTGATGTTCATTGAGGATATTGGCCTGAAGTTGTGTCTCTGCCAGGTTTTGGTATCAGGATGATGCTTGCCTCATAGAATGAGTTAAGGATTCATTTTTCCTTTTCAATTTTTAAAAATAGTTTCAGTAGAAATGGTACCAGGTCTTCTTTGTATATCTTGTAGAATTCGGCTGTGAATCCATCTGGTCCTGGACTTTTTTCAGTTGGTAGGCTATATATTACTGATTCAGTTTCAGAGCTCGTTATTGTTCTGTTCAGGGATTCAATTTCTTCCCGGCTCAGTCTTTGGAGGGTGTATGTGACAAGGAGTTTACCCATTTCTTCTGGATTTTCTAGTTATATGCATAGAAATGTTCATACTATTCTCTGATGGTTATTTGTATTTCTGTGGAGTCAGTGGTAATATCCCCTTTATTGTTTTTAATTGTGTTTATTTGGATCTTTTCTCTTCTTTATTTGTGTAGCTAGCTGTGATGGTTAATATTAAGTGTCAACTTGATTGGACTGAAGGATGCAAAATATTGATCCTGGGTGTGTCTGTGAGGGTGTTGTCAAAGGAGATTAACATTTGAGTCAGTGGGCTGGGGAAGGCAGACCCACCCTTAATCTGGTGGGCACAATCTAATTGGCTGCCAGCAAATGTAAAGCAAGCAGAAGAACGTGACGAGAGACTGGCCTAGACTCTCAGCCTACATATTTCTCCCATGCTGGATGCTTCCTGCCCTCGAACATTGGACTTCAAGTTCTTCAGTTTTGGGACTCGGACTGGCTCTTCTTGCTCCTCAAGCTTGCAGACAGCCTGTTGTGGGACCTTGTGACCATGTAAGTTAATACTTAATAAACTCTTCTTTATATATAAATGTATAATATATATTAGTTCTGTCCTCTAGGGAACTCTGACTAATACACTAGCAGTCTATCTATTTTATTATCAATTCTTATAGTTAACAAATTCCTTCAAAAATTTGTTGAAGTAAAACACAACAGATAAAAATGCTTTTATAGTCCCTTTGGATATCAATACTCTTTTTCTCCCTAGAAGTAACCACTATTATAAAAGTGATATGTTTCTTTGCAATAAATATTGCATACTGTATTACATTTGTGTATATTATTAATTTCTTCAAAAAAACAACTCCCGAATTCACGGATCTTTTGAATGATTTTTTGTGTCTCAATCTCCTTCAGTTCAGCTCTGATTTTGGTTGTTTCATGTCATCTGCTACATATGGGGCTGGTTTTCTCTTCTCTAGTTCTTTTAGTTGTGATATTAAATTGAGGTATTTCTAAACTTTTGGTGAGGGCATTTAGTGCTATAAATTTCCCTCTTAACACTGCCTTAGCGGTGTCCCAAAGATTCTGGTTTGTTTTATCTTGGTTCTCATTAGTTTCAAAGAACTGCTAGATTTTTGCCTTAATTTCTTTTTTTTTTTTTTTTTGAGACAGAGTCTCCCTCTGCCGCCCAGACTGGAGTGCAATGGGGAGATCTCTGCTCACTGCAACTTCTGCCTCCCAGGTTCAAGTGATTCTCCTGCCTCAGCCTCCCGAGTAGCTGGGACTATAGGTGCGTGCCAACACTCCCGGCTAATTTTTGTATTTTTTAGTAGAGATGGGTTTTCGCCATGTTGGCCAGGCTGGTCTCTAACTCCTGACCTCAGGTGATCCACCCACCTTGGCCTCCCCAAGTGCTGGGATTACAGGCATGAGCCACCATGTCTGGGCTTAATTTCATTATTTACCCAAAAGTTATTCAGAAGCATGTTATTCAATGTTCATGTAATTTTATGGTTTGGAGTGAATTTTTTTTAGTCTTGAATTCTAATTTGATTGTGCTGTGGTCTGAGAGAGTAGTTGTTATAGTTTCAGCACTTTTGTATTTGCTGAGAAATGTTTTATGTCCAATTATGTGATCGATTTTAGGGTATGTGACATATGGCAATTTGAAGAATGTATATGCTGTTGTTTTCTGTGGAGAGTTCTGTAGATGTCTATCAGGTCTATTTGATCCAGTGCTGAGTTCCTGTCCTGAATATCCTTGTTATTTTTATGCCTTGATAACCTCTCTAATACTGTCAGTGTGGTGTTGAAGTCTCCCAATATTATTATTTGGGAATCTAAGTCTCTTTGAGAGTCTCCAAGAATTTGCTTTATGAATATGGGTGCTCCTGTGTTGGGTGCATATATATATTGAGGATAGTTAGGTCATCTTGTTGAATTGAAACCTTTATCATTATGTAATGCCCTTCTTTTTATTTTTTGACCTTTGTAGGTTTAAAGTCTGTTTTGTGAGAAATTAGGATTGCCACCCTTGCTTTTTTCTGTTTTCTATTTGCTTGGTAGATCTTTCTCCATTGCTTTATGTTTAGCCTATGGGTGTCATTGCATGTGAGATGGGTCTCCTGAAGACAGTACAATAATGGGTCCTGGTTCTTTATCCAGCTTGCCATTTGTGCCTTTTAATTGGGGCATTTAGCCACTTTACCTTCAAGGTTAGTATTGATGTATGTGGCTTTGATCCTGTCAAGATGTTAGCTGGTTATCATGCAGACTTGTTTGTGTGGTTGCTTTGTTGTGTCACTTATCTGTGTACTTAAGTGTGTTTTTGTAGTGACTGGTAACAGTTTTCCCTTTTCATATTTAGAGCTTACTTCAGGAGTTCCTGTAAGGCGGGTCTAGTGGCAATAAATTCCCTCACCATTTCCTTGTCTGAAAAGCATCTTTTCTTTCCTTCACTTATAAAGCTAAGTTTGGGCAAATATGAAATTCTGGTAAGGAATTTCTTTTTTTTTAAAGAATGTTGAGTCTGGGCGTGGTGGCTCATGCTATAATCCCAGCACTTTGGGAGGCCAAGGCAGGCAGATCACTTGAGGTCAAGAGTTGGAGACTAGCCGGGCCACAACATGTTGAAACCCCATCTCTACTAAAAATACAAAATTTAGCTGGGCATGGTGGCGTGTGCCTGTAGTCCCAGTTACTCAGGTGGCTGAGGCAGGAGAATCACTTGAACCCAGGAGGTGGAGGTTGCAGTGAGCCAAGATCCACCACTGCACTCCAGCCTGGGTGACAGAGCAAGGCTCTGTCTAAAAAATAAAAAATAAAAAATAATAATTTGAATATTGGCCCCTAATCTCCTCTGGCTCACAGGGTTTCTGCTCAGAGGTCTGCTGTTAGGTTAGTCTAACGGGCATCCCTTTGTAGGTGACCTGACCTTTCTCTCTAGCTGCCTTTAACATTTTTTCTTTCATTTCAACCTTGGAGAATCTGATGATTATGTGTCTTGGTAATGATCTTGTAAAGTATCTTACTGAAGTTATCTGCATTTCCTGAATTTTAATGCTGGCCTCTCTACCTAGGTTGGGTAAGTTCTCATGGATGATATCCTGCAATATGTTTTCCAAGTCGCTTACACTCTCCTATCTGTTTCAGAGACACCAATGAGTCGGAGATTTGGTCTCTACATAATTCCATATTTCTCAGAGGTTTTGTTTGTTCCTTTTGTTCCTTTATCTCTACTCTTGTCTGATTCTCTTATTTCACAGAGCCAGTCTTCAAGCACTGAGATTCTTTCCTCTGCTTGGTCTATTCTGCTATTAATACTTGTGATTGCATTATGAAATTCTTGTACCGTGCTTTTTGGCTCTATGAGGCTGTTACATTCTTTTCTATACTGGCTACTTTGTCTGCCATCTACTGCAATTGTTTTATTGTGATTCTTAGCTTCCTTGGATTGGGTTTTGTCATACTCCTGCACCTCAATTATCTTCATTCCTGTCTATATTCTGAATTCTATTTCTGTCTTTTCAGCCATCTCAGCCTGATTCAGATCCCTTGCTGGAGATGTGGTGTGGTCATTTGGAGGAAAGAAGGCACTCTGGCTTTTTGAGTTGTCAAGGTTCTTGTGTTGGTTCTTTCTCTTCTTGTGTGGGCTGATGCTTCTTCAGTTTTTGAAGTTGCTGATCTTTGGATGGATTTTTTTTCTTTTATCAAATTTGATGACCTTGAGGCTTTGATCATGATATAAGATGGATTCAGCTGACTGTTTTCATTTCTGGAAGATTTTAAGGGGCCAAAATTCAGCTTCCAACTCCTGGGCTGTGTACTTTAACTCTAGGAAACTTGTATCAGGACTTGACTTTGTTTTCTGGCTCCTCAAAGGTAGGAACCTATTGCACTGGGGAAGCCAAGGTGCTCCTGGATTACTGGTCACTACACTCTGGTGGGTGGTGTCAGCCAAAGCATTTCACAGTGCAGTGACAGTGGGTTCCATCCTCATTCATATGTACCAACAGCAGCTACAGCAACAGTGTGGTGAAGTATATGCTCATCGGTGGGAGTAGGGTGCTAGCGAGTGTCAGGGTGCCTGCCTCTATGCAGGCATTCAGCACAGTGGTGGGGGCAATGCAATTTGGTGGGGAAAGAGGCCTCTGCTGGCAACTATGCACATGGTCACATTGGTGGTGGTGGTGACAGAGGGGCGGGGCATTGGTAGGCACATGTCTCTTTGCACTCTCTGTGCCACAAGCAGTGGTGCTCAGGGTGGGAGAGTGTCTGCTGTTTTCTCCTCCTAGTTTCACTTAACAGCAATGTTGGCACAAAGGCAGTGCACTGCCAGGGGCAGGGTTGGCTGGCTCTGTGCCTGCCAAGGCTCTTGACTGCAATAGCAGTTGGCGGGAGAAGTGGGGACAGACTGCACTCTATCCATAGTCGTGGCAGGGCAGGGTGCATGCACACGTGCATGCTGGCAGGGCAAAGAAGGCAAAACTGCCCTTGCACATATGTGCCCTGGCAAAGCAATGTGAGGTTTGCTATGGGCGTGGGGGAAGATGCACTGTGAGGAGGGAAGGGGTGGGCTGGTGCATGGCCATGGGGGCCACCCCACTGGAGCTCCCCACCAGTCAGGCATAGTCCACCAGTGCAGCAGCTATGATGTGGGCTTCCAGGGCCAGTCTGGGGCCCCTTGAGAGGCCAGCAGACCAAGAGGTGCTCACGTTGGACCAGTTTCATCTGAAGGGCAAGACCACCCTGCAGAGTTCAAGTCCTACAGTTCCCCTAGGGCTAAAAAGTCTCCTATGGGAGAAAGTGGAGACTAGGCGGATGTTCGTCCCTGGCCATGCTCTGCTATAGATGCTCCTGTACCAAACCATCTAGGCTTCACATCATCTGGCTTGCTGCCTCTACCACTTTTCTAAGCAGCTCTCTGTGAATTTGAGTGCTCATGGTAGTGGAGGAGTCTCCTCCTGCTGGGATTCCAGAGGCCCTTGGTGAGAGTGGGTTGCTCTTTGCCAGTTCAACTCACCCATTCCCCCAGAGTCATAGGGGACCAGGAATGAGTGCCAGCACACAGTATGCCAATGCAGGGTTCCCAGCTTCCTCCCACTTCAGCCCAGCTTCTGTGTCTTCCCTCCATCCACTCTCAGTGCCTTCCTTCTGAAGATCTATTAGGAGTGCACCAGATGTCTCAGTCCGTTGGTGAAAGCTGTTCCACCTGGCTGTCTAGTCAGCCATCTTGTCCTTTCCCCTTATGCTTCTTAAGTCTTCTATATACTTGCTTAAAATTGTCCACATGTTCTGTGTTGTACTAAAGGGAGTATATTAGATTCTAATGTGTTTCTATCCATGTCTTTTCACAATGCCTGTAGTTTTTGCTTTATAATAGGAGTAACTATGTTATTTGGTGCATATATACCTATAGCAGTGTGAATTGTGTCTTTTAACATTAAAATGTATTCTGTATATGTGAACAAGTTTCTTTTACATTATGCTGCATAATTTTGTCTGCTCTGGACCAGAGCGCAGCAACCCTACAATTTCTGATCTTTATACTGCTGATCAATAAACATTTTGGTATAGAATGATATGCAATTTGATTTTGAGCTTAGTTATGTTTTATTAAATTGATTCTTTATATAATTTCTTGAGGTGTACATAGAGCAAATAGGGATATTCAAAGTATGATATTTAATAGCTATTTTGATAGAAATTCCTCATTTAATTAGCTCTTTTTCCTTTGTTTCGGACTTAATACATATTTAGTATCTTAGAGTCACAGAAAATGTATTACAATTCTATTCACCCATTTCCAACTCATCAGTAAAAGTTTTCCCAACAATTCTACTCAGTATTTTACTCTTTTAACTTCCATGACATTATTGTCTGTTGCATTATTGATATGTCATTGGTGTAATATCTCATGTAAATTAATCTTCTCTCTCCAATTTGTACCCCACCTTTTCAATAACAGAATCCACTTGGAGGCATCTTTCTTAGAGATTAAACCTAGAGACCCTCCCAGGAGATAACAATTAAGTTGATTGTATTCTATAATATAGAAATGAGAAAATTATTGTGGATTCACAGTAGGGAGAGTGAATGGAAAAGAGTTATAGGTGATGCTGGAGTTGTGCCTTCAATTTGTAAGAAATTCAGTCAGTAGGCCGGGCATGGTGGCTCACACTTGAAATCGCAGCACTTTTGGGAGACTGAGGTGGGCAGATCACGAGGTCAGGAGATCAAGACCATCCTCGCCAACATGGTGACACCCCGTCTCTACTAAAAAATACAAAAATTAGCTGGGGGGTGATGGCGCACGCCTGTAGTTCCAGCTACTCAGGAGACTGAGGCAGGAGAATCACTTGAACCCAGGAGGCAGAGGTTGCAGTGAGCCAACATTGCACCACTGCACTCCAGCCTGGCGACAGAGTGAGAGTCCGTCTCGAAAGAGAGAGAGAGAGAAGAAAGAAAGAAAGAAAGAAAGGAGAAAAATTCAGTCAGTAGTCAGATAAGGTGGCAAAGACATTCTAATGAACAAATTATTTGATCAAATGCATAAAGATATTGAAACACATGGCTTATTTGGAAAATGATGGTGAGTCCAGGGTGAATGAAGCACAGTGGGTAAGGATGTTCAGAAGACATTGTTCTCCTCTAGAGTGGTGTCCTTTATGCCCTGGGAAGGAGTTGGAGTTCTATTCTTCTAGTACTAGAGGTAATCATTAGGGGTGTTTAAAGGGGAAAATAATATGAACATTATTAGCTTGGAGAAAATAACTGTGTCAACAGCTTGGGAAATATATATCAGGAAGTATTTCAAAGAAAAGGACATTGGTATAAAAGCTACCCAATGTGGCTAGGGGAGACATGCTGAATAACTGAACTAAAGCAGTGGTGGTAGGAATTGGTAAAAGTGGTCAAATTTAATAGCTGTTTTGTGGGTAGAATTGCTAAAACTCAATGTCTAATTAGTTGTCACAGATAAGACAAATTAGAGGATGACTTCAGTGTTTCTAGCAATAACAATTTTGTAAGTGGCCTAAGAACATAGGAGACAGAGAAAGCTCAAAAGAAAGAGCAAAAACTCACATACGTGGCAAAATGAGGAAAAAAAAGTACTCTCTCTCTTCCTGCCCCTCCCCAATCCCCACCCCTAGCAATCACTGAGCTTCAGCCTTAATGTGAAAAAGTGATGTGAAGAAAAACAATTAAATTCAAGAAAGGTCAGGGCATTATAAGCTATAGTATTGTAAGTTAAGAAAAATAAAGTTGCCTTAAGGTTGAACAGAGGCAGATTAAATTCCCAATAAGTCTTCTTTTTCACCAGCACTATTAGGATTTTTCCACAAAGGCAGTTAATTCTCTAAGCCATAGTGTCTAAGGAAATGAAATAACTCAGTAGGACCAGAGTCCCAGAGGGACTGTGTCTATGGGACAGAACTAGGTAATTAATAGTTTGAATAAGTGAATGGCCAGTATCCAGAAGCAGATTTCACACAGTGCTTATCTCCCCAAATGAAGATTCTGGAAGAAAATACGGTTAAGATACTCTTAAGCTATTAAATTACATTGTCATTGGAAGCCTGATGCCCTGGGCACTCCCAGAACATATGGCAGGAAAATAACATGTTGAGAATTTCATTGCCAACATCAATCGGCAGCTTTGAGAGTCACAGCTGCCATGCTGGATGGGGTCCAAGGGTATCTTGGGACTGCCTGTTCTTGTGAAACATAGATGGGAAAGTTGAGGTCCCAGGACTTTATTTTCGTCTTGCTACCAGGATCACGGATCACACCCCACAGCTGGTGCCCTATTTTCCCGGACCTTCTGCTCCATCTTCCTAGTAGAAATGACAGGCGAATATCATGACCAGGGGCATGAATCTGTAAGTGGAGTGATGCATGTGGCTTTCACAGGGAAGCGAAGTTTCTTGGTTCTGGGCCTTGTTTATAAGAAAGCAATTAGAAAGAAACTTGACAATGAATGGGTTGAGTGCGGGGTTCCTGATTTGCTTTAGCAAGAGTGGTACTGCATTGAATCTGATAGCTGTCTTCTAGAAATTGAGAGACTAGGAGCTGCTAAGTGAAACTTGAAGAAGTCTTAACAATAGATGAAATAAGCAGTTACCTAAAAACATGTAACACCGTATCTGCTCCTTCTGATGAGTATTCTACATTTAACAGCAGGGTTGCCTGAATTCTAGCCATTAGATTAAGTCTTGGTTTGAAATTAAGAAGTTATTTCATTAAGTCCTCTCTCAAGATGAAAATACCTCCTGGCTAGGCGCAGTGGTTCACGCCTGTAATCCCAGCACTTTGGGAGGCCAAGGCGGGCGGATCACGAGGTCAGGAGATCAAGACCATCCTGGCTAACATGGTGAAACCCCGTCCCTACTAAAAAATACAAAAAATTAGCCAGGTGTGGTAGCAGGCACCTGTAGTGCCAGCTACTTGGGAGGCTGAGGCAGGAGAATGGCGTGAACCCGGGAGATGGAGCTGGCAGTGAGCCGAGATTGCACCACTGCACTCCAGCCTGGGCGACAGAGGGAGAGTCCATTTCAAAAAAAAAAAAAAAAGATGAAAATACTCCCTAGTCAGGAATGTTGTTTTATGACTTGTCTTTGTTTTGGTGTTGCTTGTTTGTCTGTGTTCTCATAGGGAAAACTTTTTCTGACTTTGCCCCTTTTATGACCTTAAACTCCTATGCACTGACTGCAAAGGGCAGCATATTAGCAATAACATGTAAACCAATTCAGGTATTGGAATTCATCAGCTTAGCATAACAATAAAATAACACCAACAGAATGATATATGGATCTGCATATTTTATTAGGGGGATCAGGATGGAGAAGGCAAGTTGAAGAATTCACAAACCAGGAGCCTTAGCCTGGGAAGGCACAGTAACTAAAATGGAGTTGTGGCCAGACCAGGGATACCGTGGAAATACAGAACTAGGGAACAAACACTGTCTTCATCTTCCCATAATGCCTAGCATATAGTAATTGCTCGGAGTCAATCTAATTTAACATTCAAAGGTTGACCGTTGTCTTCTAGATAAAGTGTGGCCTATATATTACACTGTTAATAACTAACATTAAAAACCTCCCACCTACTTCTGCAAATGCCAGTTTCCCTATTTGCTTACACTATATAATTTTCTGAATTTCTTTCTACTATTATGCTTTTTGCATGAATTTGAATTTTAGACAATGAAGAAACAGTATGATTATCACTTTTGTATCCTTCCTTTAGGGAGTTACATTGTATCCAGGAAGGATTATAACTTGGTGTGCCTCAGGCTGACAATTTAACCTTAATAACATAAGACATTTTAAGAGAATACGTAGAATCTTTCTGGATTAGTTCTTTGTGTATTGGGCTTAGCTGATATATTATTTTATCTCATATTTTACTTTTCCAGAGCACACAAGCAGAAATTTAAGAGCAATGAATGTGTGACTGATAAGCAGAGTGAATAATTAGCAGTATTATAAACAGAGCAAAAACAAGGAAAACAAAAAAGCTCCTTCCGTATTAATACCATAGGTATGAAATGCCAGAACAATGCTTTTGAAATGAAAAGCAATTAATCTTCTTCACAAATTCTCTATAGTATTTAAGTTACTTCTAATTTGGAAAAAACCACATTAAATGTATGTGAGAAAATTAATCACTCATGTGCTTTAATGTGGAAAGAATAAAGAATCTGAGAATAGCATGTAAACAAAGAAAACCTGTGGTTACTCATCAAAGTGCTTTATTTTAATTAATTTTGTCAAAATATTTTATTCACGAAATCAGTCAATGAGAATTAGAAAAGTTATAAATTAAAAATGAGATCATCTTTCAAGCTGAATATTTTGTATCTGGTGCAGTATAAAGAAATGAATCCTGCTTTATATAGATTTATCTGTCCCTCCATTGTTTTGTTTTGTTTTTCCTTTATTTCATGAGAATAAATGTTTCAGCTTTTATTAAAACATAATGTAAATAAAGAGGGAGTTCATCTTCCGGTTGCTTGTTATTTGGAGCACGAGTGACCGAGGTGGATTCAAATGCACCATTGCGAACTATGTGAAGAAAAGAGAGAGGACAGAGCTCCAGAGTAAGGACCATCAGAATGATGGCCAGCACGCTGGTGCTGGGTCTAGCTTACTGTTTACCATGAATTTGGAGCTCAACAAATCTGAGTTAAATAAATGAATACACACATCAATGAAAATATGAGTAAAAAACTCAGTTTTGGAAATGCTACAGGTGATGTGACTTCCAAAGTTCATTCTCAGTGTTTTTCAATGTTTTCATCTATGAGATTCTAAGGAGTCAATGATTTTGACTTCTATATGTCACAGGTATTACAAAACTACAGGGAAAACATAATATTTCTGTAATCCTTGTCCTGAAGAGCCAAAATTAAGATTTGATGTAACTTAGAAGAATTTTGTCATTAGCGCCAATCATCATGTCATAGATTAATGTTATGATTTATGAAATAAAGATTCACAGTTCAAGCTTTCAGCTGCCACAAATCACATTCACCAAATAATACTCGCCTATTATATTTTTCTTTAGACAAATAGATTTTTATTTTGTTCCCTAAACTCATGGCCTCATGGAAGATGCCCCCTCAAAGATAGATTGTGACCTTCGGAAGCATTTTCCAAGACTTCAATAAGAATACAAATTCAGGCGAAAAAAATAAAACCCAGACTTTAAACTCCAAAATAACCTTCTACTCAGAATCAATATCATCCATCAAAGGTGAATTTCCTAAAGTTTACTTTATGATAGTTGTTTCTTTTTTTCTTCCCTTTATTTTCACTGGTATTTATGGCTGTTTGAAATTTTGCTAAGGAAGAACATTAGCTTGTTTATGCCTATATTTTTAACGAACATTTGCAATGCCACTTTTGAGAATTTAGAATGTTTATATCACCATGAGTCAGAATTATTCGATTACATGATGCTGTTATGGGCTGCAAGTTTGACTTTTGCCATGTCAGATGTTCAATGAAGGTATGACCTATTTATTTCTATCATATTGATTTGACCTCTACAATAAGATCCCTAACCTCCATTGAAAAATGGCAGGAGGAAAAACTAGATCTTGTTTCTTTGACACTAAGTCTTTACTTGAATGATTCAGGTGAAATGTTCAGTCTTTAGCATTTTGGACCCTCTCGTTGCTCCTATGCAAGTATGTCCTTAGTAGTCCAGTCTGAAAAAGTCTCAGAGAAGAACTCTGCTTGGCCAACCTCAATTCATATGCACCCTTCACATAAATAAAATTGAGATAAGGAAGTAGAATTATGTAGGCATATGAAATGGCCCACTAGAATCTCATGAATAAAATAAGGGAAGAACCATTTCTCAGAAGTCAAGAAAAGAAAAAGTGGAAGTAATTTGAGAATTTTGAGCCAACATATACACATTATAGTTGGGATGTGGAAAGAGCATTTGAAGTGGAAATCAGTAGAGTAGAAAGCAGTTAGAGGGACAAACTTACATCCTTAGGACTTAGAGAAGAGGAGTTATTAGAGGGCCTGTTTCTGGCATCTTGCTCTGGGGAAATGTGTTATTGTGCAGATAGGATTTAACTAATTAACAGAGAGAGGTAAGAGATGAAGAAAAGGAAGAAAGAGAAGAAAAAAGACTGGGCAGTAGTATGAGCTCTGGAAGAACTTGTGTATTCATAAAGTCTGTGTGCTTCTCTTTGAGTGGTTTTCATAATCCTGTACTGTGAAACCCAACTGCCTCAACTTCATTCTTGAGGCAGTTCTCATCCCCCATAGACTGTCTCCTGGCTGTATAATGCCTTCTCTTCCCCCAAAATGATCACTCCAAGGTCAATCCAGTCTCTTTCTTAAAGCAGTAAAAAGCAGGAATAGAACACCCTTTTTTCTTTTCTGTACCTCCCTACCCTCCCCCACCCATCCCCATATACACATAATGGAGCTTTCTTTTTCTGATATATTTGTCAAAACTTGTTAGGAGACAAAGTGGCCAACTAATGTGCTCTACAGTATAAATCACTGATACTTTTTTTTTTTTTTCTTTTTGAGACGGAGTCTTGCTTGCCCAGGCTGGAGTGCAAAGGTACGATCTCGGCTCACTGCAACCTCTGTCTCCTGGGTTCAAGCGGTTCTCCTGCTTCAGCCACCTGAGTAGCTGGGATTACAGCTGCCTGCCACCATGCTGGGCTAGTTTTTGTATTTTTAGTAGAGACGGGGTTTCACCATGTTGGCCAGGCTGGTCTCGAACTCCTGACCTCAGGTGATCTGCCCACCTCGACCTCCCAAAGTGCTGGGATTACAGGTGTAAGCCACCTCACCTGGCCTCTTTTTCCCTTTTTGAAAATACTTGCCTTTAAAAACACGGGAAAGCATTAGACCAGGGAAGGGAGTTTTTGCCAGATGAATGTGGTAGAGCCTTAAACCCTGTGAATCAAAGATCCTGACGACTCTGTGTTTTCAATTTTGGCGTATTTAATAATTTCCTACACCACCTAAAATTCCAAAATTAGAAAAAACATCATGTTAAAATAATGTTCTCCTGAAATATAAGTACACTGGGAAGATTAAGTAAAACCGACCAGAATTCATTTAAGCTTCAATGCAAATTAGTTAATTTTCACTTTTTTACATGAGAATCAGCAGACCTGCCTAATCAGTCTGTTCTCCTGTGCCCTGCTTTCTTGACACTTTCAACATCTTTGCTGAATGCTTGCTGGTTTCATAATGCCTGCCTGAAAATGTGATGACAAGAAGAGTTAGCATTCTCATAAATTTTTTTGGTATATAAATGGGTGCAGCCTTTTAGGAGTACACTTTTTAGAGTCTGATAAATTTTTTTTTGCGTGAGGTTTTATTTTTTTTTAACCAATTCTCCATCTACTTTATTTCATTATTTTTTAATAGACCAATAAAACTTGTATATATTTACAGTGTAGAACGTGAGGTTTTAATATATGTATACATTGTGCAATGGCTCAATCAAGCTAATTATAATATGTATCACCTCACATACCATTTATTGTGGTGAGAACATTTAAAATCTACTGTCTTACTGATTTCCAAGTACAGTATACAATACAGTTATTAACTGTAATCACCATGCTCTGCGATAGATCTTTGGAATTATTCTTTCTACCTAACTGAAATTTTGCTTTCTTTGACCAATACTTGCCCGCCTCTCAATCCCCATCCAGCCCCTGGTAACATTCTACTTACTCCTCTCTGCTTCTATGACTTTTTTTAGATTCCATAATCTCCGTAAGTGAGATTATACAGTGTTTGTCTTTCTGTGTCTGGTTTACTTCACTTAGCATAATGTCCTCTGGGATCATCCACATCATTTCATCACAAATGATAGGATTTCTTTATTTTTTAATACTTAATACCATTCCATTGTGTATAAATACCACATTTCTTTTTCAATTCATCCATTGATAGGCACATAGGTTGATTCTGTATTTTCGTTTTTGTGAATAATGCTACAATAGACAGTAGTGCAGATACTATATGTCTTTCACATTCAGATTTCATTTTCTTTAGATATACACCTACAAGTTAAATTGCCAGATCATATGGTAGTATTTTTTGAGGAACCTCCATACTTTTTTTCATAGTTTTTATGCTAATTTACATTCTTACCAACTGTGTTACAAGGGTTTCCTTTTCTCCACATCCTCAGAAACATTTGTTATCTCTTATCTCTTTGATAATAGCAATCCTAACAGCTGTGAGGTGACATCTCATTGTGGTCTTAATTTGCATTTGCCTGGTGATTATGTTCAGCACTTTTTTTCATATACCTATGAGCCACTGGTATGTTTTGGGAAATTTATTTTCAGGTTCTTTGCCCATTTTTAAATCAGTTTATTTGTTTTCTTGCTTTTGAGTTGTTTGAATTCTCTATGTATTTTGAATTTTAACCCTTTATCAAATGTATGGTTCCTAAATATCTTCTCCCACGTTGTAGATTGTCTCTTCACTGATTGTTTCTTTTGCTGTGCGTAAGTTTTTTAGTTTGATGCAATCCCATTTGTCTGTTTTTTCTTTTGTTGCCTATGCACACATCTGATCATACTTTCTGACTTAGGAAATCTATTGCTGGGAATTTACCATATATATATATACACACACATATATATACCTATATACATATATTACACATATACATATATACACATATATGTGTGTGTATATACACACACTCATCAAAATATGCCAAGTTTTTAAGAGAAGTGTGGTTAATTCTGGGGTTTTTTCCCCCAATAGCATTATATGTAACTCTTAAAAACTACAATGTAGCTATCTTTTATCTAGAAAGTCAGTAAAATGCATTTTAAGGGGAATGATGATACAAGTTAGAGATTGAACATTGTTTTCTTATTATTTCTAATTTCTTAAATTATTAAATGTATATACGTCTGTATATTTATTCTGGAATAGGAGATTTTTTCTTAAGTCAGGCAACTGCTAACTGTTTTCCTTCGGAAAGAATAATATTTGCAACTTCATATCTTTCTATAATGTTTCAGTTTTCTTTCTAGGAGAAGCTGACATAAAAGGGATTTGTTTGTTTGTTTTACTTTGTTCTCTTTTGGTTTTTGGTTTTTGGTTTTTGTTGTTATTGTCTAAATTTCAGCTGGTGTTTTCTAGGCAATCAGTCTTCAACCTATAAGTCATTTGTGTTTCCTCATTTATATATTTTGCATTAAACAAAAAATAAAACTGGAAAAATGTTACTTACAAAGCATTGAGGGGAAAGAGAAAGTGTTGCTGAAAATCAGGTATACTGCTTTTTAGGTTTGAACAAACCTATTAGAATCAAGTGACAACACCTCCTCTCTCCAGCTAGAGACTGTCAGGTCTCTGAGCCCAAGCTAAGCCATCTTATCACCTGTGACCTGCACGTATACATCCAGATGGCCTGAAGCAACTGAAGATCCACAAAAGAAGTGAAAATAGCCTTAACTGATGACATTCCACCATTGTGATTTGTTTCTGCCCCACCTTAACTGATCAATGTACTTTGTAATCTCCCCCACCCTTAAGAAGGTTCTTTGTAATCTCCCCCACCCTTAAGAAGGTTCTTTGTAATTCTCCCCACCTTTGAGAATGTACTTTGTGAGAACCACCCTCTGCCCACAAAACATTGCTCCTAACTCCACCGCCTATCCCAAAACCTTTAAGAACTAATGATAATCCCATCACCCTTTGCTGACTCTCTTTTCAGACTCAGACCACCTGCACCCAGGTGAAATAAACAGCCTTGTTGCTCACACAAAGCCTGTTGGTGGACTCTCTTTACACGGACATGTGAGACAGAGACCAGCTGGTGTCCTTGCCCTTCCTCAAGTGATATAGGTTTCAAGGAAGTTTAAGAAAACATATAAAATACACGAAAAGAAAATAAATGACTTAAGGCAGAATTTTTCAAACTGTTATTTCACGGAGTACCATTGTGCGACATGTTTTGCAGTAACAAAATATGAGAGACGCTTCCTTTAAAAATATTGATCACCCGAGAACACTCTAGATAATGTACTATATTAAGGTAATTTGTGACTGTCAAAGAAGGGGTATATAGTATGCAACCTTTCATTACCTACCTATTCCCAGCACTGAGTTCTTCAGAATATCCATTTTGTGAAATGCTATAATAGGAAAGCTGGTCAAAATAAAACTAAGAATAAAAAATCTGCCATAGAAATATATACCTATGATTCCTTGTACTTGTTAGAAGTAAAACACAAATTTGACTTACTTGCAAATGTTACGGGGGGTCCTTGCTCACAGAGCTTCCAAATGTTGGTGGGCCCCTTCTAAGATGGTGGCAAGGCTCCTGTTCTCTGACCTGGGGTTCTTGGCCTCACGGATTCCAAGGAATGGAATCTTGGGCCATGCCGTGAGTGTTATAGCTCTATTAGAAGCCGTGGGTCATAGAAGAGAACCGGGGAACCCAGTGACTAGTGTTCAGCTCAATTAGGACAAACCCAGGCACTTAGCCGTGCAGGAACAATGGCAAGCCTTTAGCCGGATGGGAGCGGCAATGGGCACCTCGCTGGATCAGGAGCACAGTGGACACCCTACGGGATACGGAAGAATGGAAGTCAGTGGCGGGTCTGCAACTGCAGCAAAACAGCAGTGGTCCACGGCCAGCGAAAGCTCAGCTCGAGCAGTAACAAACACGGACCAGAAGAGTGCAGTTGCAAGATTTAATAGAGTGAAATAGAGTGAAAACAAAGCTCCCATACAAAGGGAGGAGACCCAAAGGGGGTTGCCTTGCTGGCTCCAATGCCTGGGTTTATATCCTGATCATTGTCCCTCCCACTGTGCTCTCAGACAACAGATGATTGGCCATTTCTTTACCTCTTGTTTTTGCCTAATTAGCATTTTAGTGAGCTCTCCTTACTATCTGATTGGTCGGGTATGAGCTAAGTCGCAAGCCCCGTGTTTAAAGGTGGAAGTGGTCACCTTCCCAGCTAGGCTTAGGGATTCTTAGTCGGCCTAGGAAATTCAGCTAGTCTTGTCTCTCACAAATGTCTGGTGAGAAAAGTTTCAATATAAGCCATTTTGTATACACATATATGTATTTATATGTATTTTATAAAAATATATGTATTTATTATATATGTATATAAAACAGCTCATATATGTACATATGTACACATATGTGTATATAGAATGTACATATATATGTATATTTTAGGACAAGAACATTTTCCCACTACTGCTGAGACTAGTAAAATTCCATTGAAGAGAATACTGAGAGATGTTATTGATAAAGAGTTCAATAATTTTTGATCAACATGACAACATTTCTTCTCTGGTCCTACTTTATGGCTGATGAATGAGCCCAAGGAAATCACAACGGCACAGACTCCCACTACCTCAAATCATGATCTTTAATGTCAACTGGATATTAAACACCATTTAATTCAAATGAGCTCCTTTAACCTGCCTCAAACCTGTAGAGATTATTCTCGTCTCTCAGTAGATGACCTTGACTAAGAGAAAATTTATGCTCTCAGCTGTGACCTCTCTCAATTCTGCACCCCTGTTCTTAAGCCTTCTCCATAGATGTAACCCCCTTACCTCTTAACACCAGTCTTAAAAAAAGAAAATGTTGGCTGGTGGCGGTGGCTCACGCCTGTAATCCCAGCACTTTGGAAGGCCGAGGCGGGCAGATCATGAGGTCAGGAGATTAAGACCATCCTGGCCAACATGGTGAAACCCCGTGTCCACTAAAAATGCAAAAATTAGCCGGGAGTGATGGCGCGTGCCTGTAGTCCCAATTACTCAGGAGGGTGAGGCAGGAGAGTTACAGTGAGCTGAGATCGCTCCAGGAGGCGGAGGTCACAGTGAGCTGAGATCATGCAACTGCACTCCAGCCTGGGTGACAGACCGAGACTCCGTCTCAGAAAATAAAAACACCAAGAAAATATTATATTTGGTTTCAGGTTAAACATTTCCTCCATGACTTTCTATTTGGTTCATTTTTATAATTTCTATCTTTTTAGTGATATTTTCTATTTGGTGAGACTTTATTTTCCTAGCTTAGTTCTTTGTCTATGGTTGTTTTAGGCTCTTTAAGCGTATTTAGAACAGTTGATTTAAAGTCTTTGTTTAGCAAATCTAATGCCTAGACTTACACAGGCACAGTTTTATTCATTTCTTATGTTCCTGTGGCTGGGCTATCCTTTTTTCTTTGTGTGACTCATGATTTTTTGCTAAAATAAGATATTTTAAATGCTATAATGTGTCAACTCTGGAAATCAGAGTTTTCTCCTGTCACCAGGGTTCATTGTTGCTGTTTGTTGTACGTTGTTGTTGTTTGTTTATTGACTTTCCCACATTACTTTTGTATAAAGTCTGTATTCTTTGTTGGATATAATCATTGGAGACTGTATTCCATTAGCTTAGTGGTCAGCAAGTGTTTTGACAGAGATTTCTTTAAGCTGCTAGAACAAAGAAAATGAAAAGGAAAACAATTTTCAGTGTTTTGAAGATTGGCTCTGTGTTGGGGCCTCCTTCCGTACTTGTCCAAGCCATTTACAACTCTGCCTTAGCCTTCACTTGGAGGTTATCCAAAGACAGACTTAGGATCTTCTCAGCCCTTTACCGAGAATATATCAAATTCTGCTCATGAATGTGTCCTTCTTGATTCCCTGGTATACAGAGGGATTTTAAAGCCTTTATTCCCCCATCTGGGCATGGCGGCACACACCTGTAATCCCAGCACCTTAGGAGGTTGAGGTAGGTGGATTCCTTGAGCTCAGAAGTTAGAGAAAAGCTGGAGCAACATAGCCACACCCTATCTCTAACAAAAATATATATATATTAAAAAAAAGCCAGATGTGGCATGCACCTCTGGTCCTGGCTACTCAGGAGGCTGAGGTGGGAGAATCGCTTGAGTCCAGGAAGCAAGGTTGCTGCGAGCCGAGATCACACCACAGCACTCCAGCCTTGGTGACAGAAGGATATCCCATTTCCAAAAAAAAAAAAAAAAAAGTCTTTATTTCCCCATGTATCCCCTTTCCAACGTCTTTTTTTCCAGATTTTTGAGGCTGTCTACTTCTTTTCCAGATGGTTCTCCCTTGCCTGAGACTGTTGCAGTCAATACTATGACCTTTAGATACTTTCAGCAAATGCCACCCAGGAAGCTCAGTCCCTAAATACTCTTGAGTTACACTAAACAAAGGCAAGCCCTTTTGCCAGTCTTTCAGGAAGCCACCAAACAGACTGAAATCATTACTTGTGAATAAGGACTGTATTGTTCCTTCGGGCACTAGCAAACTGCCCCAAGAGTATGAGCTTCCATATTTATTGCTACTGCCCATCTAGGGCATGAAAGTTGCCAAGCAAAGAATTTAAAATGTCACAGGACTCTCTCACTGGGTGCAGCAGCTTTTTCCTTCATTAAGCATTTGTGTAGTGGTTGTAAGATTTTGACTACATTCTACAGTTCTGTGACAGTTGATTCAGATAACTTTTACAAGCGTAGTAATTGACTTTGTGAAGGAATCAGAGCTTGTAGTTCCCTACTCTGACATTTTTGGTGATGTTATTCTCCTCTGTACTTTTGATCTGAAGCTTTAAATAAAGCAGTAAGTACTCCATCAGGTATTTCTCTTTTCAATGGCTTCTTTCTAACACATTTAAAGCCTATTCAAATATTCCCCATTACAAACAAACCGAACAAAATAAATGGAAGACTTGACCCCTCCCTCCGTCTAGCACCACCTGTAGCTAATATTCTATTTCTCCTTCCCCTCCGCATCCAAGCCCTTCAAAAAGATGAACTTTTGTTTTTTTAACTGTCTCTATGCCATCCCCCTTGCCATAAAGACCTTCCTGACCATGCAGGTGGAATTCAATCTTTCATTCATTTTACCTTGCTTCCAGGATATAATGTTGTCATGCCAGATACAACAGCTTTTTTGCACTTATTTGTTTAGTCTGTTGTTGTAAGTCTGAGTCCTTCAGAGGTAAGACCATGCCTGTTTTTATATATCTAGATTTTAGTATCATGTCTAGCATAAGTCTAAAATTTAATACCTGTGTTGAATCAAATCCTCACAATAGATATAAGACTAAATTTATGAAACTATTATTTAAACATGCATCAAAGGAATTTGCATAGTTTCACAATGGAATATATTTTAAATGATTTTATAAGAAAACATAATAATGCAAACCAGATTCATAGCCCTCTAATTATCTGATGTCATTTAGTAATACATTTTAAACATTTATAGGAGTAAATGGACTGAGTGCTTTTTAGAAACCCTCTGTTAACATAAAGCTTTCAATAAAGGGTAAAGAACAGGGATTTGAGTCAACATTTTATATATATATATATAAAACCAAAATGCAAATACTATATATAACAAATTAGTTAATGGCAGATCGACACAATAATAATCACCTGTGTGATAGGTGGGGTTATAAAATTACAGCCTGGTCACAATCTATAACTGAATAGAAGGTCAGTTCAGCTCAACACAAGTTAGATTACCAATGGATAGGCAGGGTCAAAAGATTCCCCAGAAGATAATTTGGAGATCAGTTTAACACCAAAACAAATGATAACTTTTTCCAAAATTCTATTCCATTTAAACAGAAATGCTTTTCACCTGGGAGATTTTTAAGGTAGGCGTCACCAATCAACCATTAAAAAATAGGATATGATAATGTAAATAAATATCATGATACGCAAAAATTATAACTGTCATGAGCATGAGCCCAGAACTCATTTGCTATGTCAAATACATGAATTTCCAATCTAATTACCTGGAGCAAATAGTCTAATTTTATGAATTCAAGTCTCTCTATCTTTGGAACAATTAAAACATTTATATAGGTCTTTAAGCCAGGTACAGTTTTAAGTGTTTTATATATATTAACTTACAAAATCTCACATCAAATCCTATGAAGTAGGTGCTATTTTAAAAATGAGGGAACTCAAACACAGAGAAGGTAAGTATACTGTCCATGGCTACAAAAGTGAGAGTAAAGTCATAATTTAACTCAGATGTATGACCCCAAAGTAAATGCTATGATTCACTACACTTGCTGTCTCTTAGCAAAAATGATCACATGAAAATATCTGTCTTTTGGGGTTACTGTGAAAATTGAGTAAAATAATGTAGGCATAATAAGAGAAGCACTAATGCCTCAGAAAACAAAAGCTCTTATCTATTTATAAGAAATGTGATTTTTCTAAGGAACCCTCTAAGTTATATTGATTTCAGACTATAAAGACCAAGAACTAAATGATTTCCTCTGTCTCTTAGATCAAGCATTAGCAAACTATTTTTACTTTATAAAAGGCTAGATAGCAAGTATTTTAGAATTTGCTAGTCATATGGTCTGACTGCTCAGCTCTTCCTTGTATAAATGCATTTGCAAATAATATACTACTAAACAAATAACATATAGAAATGTAATATATTTGCTAATAATATCACAAAGGTTATTTTTGCTATTTGAGCTAGGTTATATAGCAAAAGTATATTGAGCTAAGGAAGTGACTCCAGATGGCAATTTGAATCCACAGGAACATATGAAGAAAAATGATAAGTAAAATGGTTTCTATAACAAAAGCTATTGATATATATTCATACTCCTTTTTCAATTAGTTTATTTTAAAAGCATAAAATTATATAAAGTAATAATTATAACCAAGTATTAGTAGATTAGTAACATTTATGGATGTATTATGTACACCAATAATACCACAGACAGGGGAAGAAGGGAATGGAGATATAAGCAATAGGTTCATATTGTATTGCAATTAAGTTGGTATTAATCTGAAACTGATTCTGATAAGATATAAATGGCAAGCCTCCCAACAATTAAGGAAATAAAAACTAAAGTGAAAAAAGTCACTAAAAATTAAAATATTACATTACAAAATATTAATTTAATGAAAAAAGCAGTTAAGGAATGATAAAAAATACTTGAGACAGAAAACAAGATGTAAAATGGCAGACACAAAGCCAATTATAGAAAAATATCAGTAAATTGAATGGATTAAACAATTTAAGTGAAGAGCATGGATTGTCAAACTGGATCAAAAGCATAACCCAACTGCATGTCTGTATGCTGTCTACAGAAAAGAAACTTTATCTCTTTTTATTTTTATTTTTATTTTTTTAAGAGACAGGGTCTCTCCTCTCTCTGTCAACCAGGTTGGAGTGCAGTGGCGCGATCATAGCTCACTGCAGCCTTCAACTCCTGGGATCAATTTTTCCTCCCACCTTGGCTTCCGAAAATGCTGGGATTATAGGCAAGAACCACTGTACCTGAAAACAAACTTTAGATTCAAAGATAAAAATAAATTAGGAGTGAAAGGATAGAAACATTATCATGCAAATAGGATCCACAAGAAAGCTGGACTATCTATACTAATATTGGGCTTGACTTTAAACAAAACCTGTTATGAGAGATTGAGAGGGTCAACCCATCAGGAAGATACAACCATAATAAATATATATATTCATCTAATAACAGAAGGGAAAAATACAAGAAGCAAAAACTGAGTGAAAGAATTAGACCATTTAAAAATAATAGTTGGAAACTTTAATGTCCCAATTTTAATGAAGGGTGGACACAATTAGGCAAAAGTTCAACAAAGAAACATAAGACTTGAACAACACTATAAAACAACTGGAACCAACAGACATGCCTAGAACACTATACCCAGCTACAGCAGAGTACATATTCTCAAGGGCACTTGGAGAATTCTTGAAGATAGACTATATGATAAGCCATAAAACAAACCTCCATACATTTTAAAGGATACAAAAGCATACTAAAAAGTATGATCTCTGACTACAAGGAAGTAAAATTACAAATCAAGAAGAGAAATAAACCTGAAGAACTCAAAAATAAGGGGAAATTAAACAAGTCACTCCTAACTAACAAGCAGGTCCAAGCAGAAATCAAAGGGAATTAGATAATACCTTGAGATGAATGAAAATAAAAAGGAAAATAGAGAATAGAAAAATATTAATAAAACTCAAAGCTGTTTATTTGAAAATGTCAACAAAATTCAAACTTTACCTAGGTTTACCAAAAACAGAATATTCAAATTTCTAGAATCACAAATGAAAGAAAGATCGTTAGCACTGACCTCACAGAAATAAAAAGGTTTATTAAAAGAAAAATGAATCATTTTATGCCAAAATTAGTGCCTACTAAGAAAAGTCTAGGCCCAGATGGCTTCACTGATGAATTTTACCAAGCATTTAAAGAATTAATCACCTATTATTTCAAAAGATAGAAGAGGAGATAAATTTCCTCAGTCATCCTGATATCAGAATTCCTCTGACACTAAAACAATACAAAGACATCATAAGAAAGAAAACTATAGACCAAAATCTCTTATAAATATAGATGCAAAACTCCCAAGTCAAATACTAGCAAACTTAATCCAACAGTATGATAGTGTGATGGTTAGTTTTATTTGTCAACCTGGCTGGAGCAGGGGAAGTTCAGATGTCGTGTTAAATATTTCTGGGTAGGTCTATGAGGGGTTTTTTTGTTTGTTTTCAGGATGAAATTAGCATTTGGATTAGTGTACTCATTCAGTAAAGTAAATTGCCCTCCCTAGTGTGTGGGGATGGGTATCATCCACTCTGCTCAGGGCCTACATAGAATAAAAGACATAGGAAGAGGAGTTTCCCCCTTTTTTTCCCTACCTCACCATTTGAACTGGGACATTTCCTCTTATCTTCTCCTGCACTTGAACTGGCATTTACACCATCAGGTCCTCTTGTTTTCACGTCTTTGGACTTGGGCTGAATTATGACATCAGCTTTCCTGGTTCGTCATCTTGCAGATATAAGATCATGGGACTTCTCCACATGGCAATTGCATGAGCCAATTCTTCATAATCTCTCTCTCTCTCTCTCTGTCTATCATATTGGTTTTGCTTCTCTGGAAAGCCCTGACTAATTCAACAACATGATAAAATAATTATACACCATAACCAAGTGGGATTTATTTCAGCAATGCAAGATTGGTTTAATATCTGAGTTTTAATTACTGTAATACAGCTTATCGATAGAATTTAAAAATCACATAATCACTTCAAAGATGCAGAAAAAACATTTGACAACATTCTTTCATGATTAAAAAAATACTCAACAAATTAGTAATAGGAGGTAATTTCCAAACTGATAAAGACCATCTATTAAAAACCCATGGTTAACAATATTCCTTAATAATAAACAACTAGATCCCTTCTTCATAATTTCAGGAACAAGACAAGGGTGTCTTCTCTCACCACTTTTATTCAACATTGTACTGGAGGTTCTAGCAGGGCAATTAGGAAAGAAAAAGTAATACAAGACATCCAGATTGGAAAGGAAGATGCAAAGTTAACTTTATTCACAGATAACATGATCTTGTATGCAGAAAATTCTGAGAAATACACTAAAAACTGTGAAAATGAATAACATGCTTAGCAAGGAGATTGTAGGATACAGGGCATACAAAAACCAACTATATTTGTACACACTTTTTATGAATAATTGAGAATGAAATTAAGAAAACAATTTCATTTACAATACTATCAAAAAGAATAAAGTACTTTAGAAATAAATTTAATCAAATAGTATAAGACTTGTACATTAAAAAGAGCAAAGTATTGTTGAAAGATATTAAAGGTACACATGTACATATTCCTTAGCTCTATTAAAGGGTCTAAGCCTCAAAACACCCAAATAGTACATAGCAATCCTCATGCCCATATCTTGGCTTGTAAATACCATTCTCCACCATAAGAAGCCAGTACTCCTTGGAGAATTGGCTGATTCCTAGATTGTGACAGGGAAAGTCCAAGATCATACTATAACATCTTATAACTGAAAGTAAGAAGGTGTTCTAAAAATGACGAGGTCATGTCAAAAAAAAAAAAAACCCCAGGAGCCAGCTCAAAGGGTTCCTACTGACCAGATCTGGGATTATTAGATCATCAAAACATAAAATAACAGTAATGAAATATGACCTATCTAATAATATAGTGAATTATGAGTCCAATCTAATATAAATAAATAAAGAAGATATAAATAGTTTTTACAGTGGAATGCTGACAAATGAAATAGAAGGAATGATGGATTTAGGGACTCTCCATTTGACAACCATAATAGCAATAATTAATTCAGTTAAGTGAATACTAAAATTAGTGAATGGAAATATGTGAAAAATAAAATATTTGCATAGTATTAAGGTATTTCCTCACAAAATGTTTATTTGATTACAGGAGGGGAAACTTTATAGTGGAGAAGCCTGGCAGACACTATTTTGCCCATTGGGTAAGGCTATCAGTACTAGCATTAGACAAATCAAAGTCTTATGCTGGGCAGGCATCGTGGCCCATGCCTGTAATCCCAGCATTTTGGGAGACTGAGGCGGGTGGATCACCTGAGATCAGGAGTTTGAGACCAGCCTGGCCAACACAGAGAAACTCCGTCTCTAATAAAAATAATAATAATAATAAAAATACAAAAATTAGCCAGGTGTTGTGGTGGGCGCCTGTAGTCCTAGCTACTAGGGAGGCTCAGGCAGGAGAATTGCCTGAACCCAGGAGGCAGAGGTTGCAGTGAATCTAGATCGTGCCACTGCACTCCAGCCCAGGAGACAGAGCAAGACTCTGACTCAAACAAACAAACAAAAAAATCTTATGCCATGCAATCAATAAATGTAGTGAGAACACAGCATCACTGCTTTGATTTTCCTGCCAAAACACAATATTAATCCAGTTAGTCTTACATATGAGTGTCACTAAAAAGTCAATAGGTATGTACTTGGATGGCTTTCTATAGATATTTTACAATTTCTTTTATCATAATTTTCTCGTTCTTGTCCAGTGTTCTTTTGGAATAAACGGTTTTAAAAAACATATTAATTTGTTTATTTTTTTAATTTTGCTGTTATCCTAATTATGGTTTAGAAATCATATCATCTATTGCTATTCAATTAATAGAATTTCCTTCAAATGTCCACAGTATACTTGACATACAAATTCTTAATACTTTAAGCTCTTTATCATGGCATAAACAAAATGTAGAATGCTGTTTTGTATTCTAGCTTTAATGCATCTCTACCCAGCTACCTTCACCCAACACCCTTACCCCCACACACACCCATCCTCTTGCTGCTCTGGTTTATAAGTTTATTTATTTCTTTATTTTGCAATTTGTTTTCTCCAGTAATTGAGGGTATTGTTTTGTTCTTTTCTAATTTATAATGTTTTGATTGAGAATCTACTGTCAAAAACAGTAAGTGTTCTTGCTAAAGTTTGTTTAAAATTTTATATTCTTTATGTATTAAGATTTGATACACACACACAAACACACACACATTCCTTCAGACTTGAACACCAAAGTTTACATTTTCTATACCCTTTGTAGTTATTTTGGTTTGACACGCTAATTCCTATAGAGGTATGTTTAAATACCTCTTCATTCCTATAGAGGTATGTTTAAATACTACTTCACTCTGATTATATATTTTTCTGTTCCTTCTTATAATTTGTATCAAGTTGCTTTACATATTTTGATTTTAGTTTGATGCATTTAAGTGAATTAAAGGAAGATACATACAGACAATATTACATATTGGATATTATATATTATATATATTTTTCCCTCCTCTTCCTTTACTTATGTATCCTTTCTCTTTTCTGCCTGTTCTGAGTAGCACTGCAGGTGTTTTTTAAACACATTTTAAAGGCACATTTTAAAGGCAGAGGCAGGTCAGGGTGAAAGAAGTCCAGATTAGGGAAAGTTATAAATGAACTGCTTAATATGCATCTTGCCTCTCTAAGCACTATATATATATTTTTAAATTAGTCTGTCATGACTAGACCAGTTCATTAGACGGCAGGTACATGACAAAAACAAGAAAAAGAGCAGGACAAAAGGCCTTCTTAGAAAAATGAGATACATAGATGAATCTCTGGGTCTACTGTTTTCCTGGTTTCTGTCTCTTTTTTTTTTTCCTCGCAGTGTGGAGGGATGGGGTAAGGGTTGAGAGGCACAAGCAAAAGAAGACTATGAATCTTCTAGTACCACCCACTCCACACCAGAGGGAAGGACAGAGCCAGGCTAACTGTCCACCTCAGGGTCACATTTACTAAACCCTTTGATTTAGGATGAAATATATATGGCTACCATGAGTTTCAGCATATAAATTCAGGTATCCTCCTGCCCAGATGTTCAACAGCCTCTGACACCCAGATACTTACTGATATCTCAGGATTTATGACAGAAAAGTTTGTACAAATGTCCATGGAAAATGTCCACATGCGGCTTAGCCAAAAAGGAGAAGAATGTAGTTATTTCACAGCCCAGGCTTTAGAACCAGACATATCTGTGAGGAGATCCTAGCTCTGATACTTACCAGCATGCACTCTCGAGCAAGTTACTTAATCATTTTGAAACAAAATGTCCTTATTCATAAGAGTGTCATAACATGTATCTTAATTTGCTCTTGTAAAAATTAAGTTAGATAATTTATATAGGGTTCTTTCTATAATGCCTAGCACATGGTAAGGAATCAATGAATATTTAGTCATATTAGCTACATTGTTTAGTTAGTTACACAATAAATAGAGGCTGAATTCTAGGTGGGAACCAAACTGCAACATGGCATAATTCCAGCAAGTGTAAGATTTCCTCCAACAGAAGTTCATAAATAATCTTGATCTACAGACTTTCTTAATCTCAGCAGCCTATGGATTATTCTCTGTATTGCTATGGCTTTCTTTTTTTCTAACTCAGTTTTTAGTGTCAGCAATAACACCTCATGCTGTCTACTCAGCTTCATCACCATGCTATAGTGTGACAAAGTATATTCATTTCTACCGTAGAGTCAGAGGAAAAGCTTCTCCTTCACCCTCTGAAGGTATACTGAAAATGAACTGACAGAAGGCAGATTCATAGAAGGAAACACATACAAAATTCATTTAATGTTCATAAACATGGGAGAATTACAGGAGAATGATTACTGAAGAACCCTGTGAGGTCTAGATGCTTACATATGTATCCTACTTTATAGGGGAAGGGGAAATGGGGGTTGTAGGACTAAATGATTTGCAGGAGAAAAGAATGAGCCCACACAAGGATTACCTAGGACAGTGTTTCTCTGAGCTCTAGGGAAGGTGATGGGAAGGTGATAGGAAGGTGAGGGGTGAAACTTCACCTTAAATAAGGTTTGTATTATGTGCAGATAGAGCTGCCTTCAGAAGAATACATAAAAAATCTGTCTGGTTGTAATGAGAACTCCCAGTCTTTTCTCTTCTCAGATGGTTAAACTTTCCTGGTTATTTGATGAGATTCCTAGGGAAGGGAACTTCAGACAATTGTATTTTTTTTTTTTTTTAAGGATTTTTCTTCATCAGAGAAACAAATTCCAGAGAGTTGCTCCCAGTGCTTCATGAAAGAAAGAGGATTGAAGAGACAGGGGAAGATCAAATGAGAGAACTTGCTTCTTTCTGGAGGACCTTCAGTTTTCTTTAACTTGAAGGACTCAGCATGCCAAAGTGCTATATTTTGGGATATAATTTTTTATTTTACTTTGAGTTACGGGATACATGTGCAGAACGTGCAGGTTTGTTACATAGGTATACATGTGCCATGGTGGTTTGCTGCACCTATCAACCTGTCACCTAGGTTTTAAGCCCTGCATGCATTAGGTATTTGTCCTAATGCTCTCCCTCCCCTTGCCCCCAACCCACCGACAGGCCCCAGTGTGTGATGTTCCCCTCCCTGTGTCCATTTGTTCTCACTGTTCAACTCCCACTTATGAGTGAGAACATGCAGTGTTTGGTTTTCTGATCCTGTGTTAGTTTGCTGAGGATGATGGTTTCCAGCTTCATCCATGTCCCTGCAGAGGACATGAATTCATTCTTTTTTATGGATGCTTAGTATTCCATGGTGTATATGTGCCACATTTTCTTTATCCAGTCTATTATTGATGGGCATTTGGGTTGGCTCCAAGTCTTTGCTATTGTAAACAGTGCTGCAATAAACATTCGTGTGCATGTGTCTTTATAGTAGAATGATTTATAATCCTTTGGGTATACACCCAGTAATGGGATTGCTGGGTCAAATGGTATTTCTGGTTCTAGATCCTTGAGGAATTGCCACACTGTCTTCCACAATGGTTGAACTAATTTACACACCCACCAACAGTGTAAAAGTGTTCCTGATTTTTCTGCATCCTCTCCAGCATCTGTTGTTTCCAGACTTTTTAATGATTGCCATTCTAAATGGCAATAGATGGTATCTCATTGTGTTTTTGATTTGCATTTCCCTAATAACCAGTGATGATAAGCTTTTTTTCATATGTTTGTTGGCCGCATAAATGTCTTCTTTTGAGAAGTGTCTGTTCATATCCTTTGCCCACTTTTTGATGGGGTTGTTTGGTTTTTTCTTGTAAATTTGTTTAAGTTCCTTGCAGATTCTGGATATTAGCCCTTTGTCAGATGGATAGATTGCAAAAATTTTCTCCCATTCTGCAGGTTGCCTGTTCACTCTGATGGTAGTTTCTTTTGCTGAGCAGAAGCTCTTTAGTTTAATTAGATCCCATTTGTCAATTCTGGCTTTTGTTGCCATTGCTTTTGGTGTTTTAGTCATGAAGTCTTTGCTCATGCCTATGTTCTGAATAATATTGCCTAGGTTTTCTTCTAGGGTTTTTATGGTTTTAGGTTTTACGTTTAAGTCTTTAATCCATCTTAATTTTTGTGTAAGGTGTAAGGAAGGGGTCCAATTTCTATTTTCTGCACACGTCTAGCCAGTTTTCCCAGTACCATTTATTAAATAGGGAATCCTTTCCCCATTGTTTGTTTTTGTCAGGTTTGTTGAAGATCAGATGGTTGTAGGTGTGTGGTGTTATTTCTGAGGCCTCTGTTCTGATGCCCCAGAAATAACACCACACATCTACAACCCTCTGTGATATAATTTTCTGTGCCCCAACACTACCAAGATATGTTTGTACCTTTGTTTACAATCTAGTATTTTTTTAAAATTCTGTTTAATTTCATCATGTATTAGTCCATTTTCATACTGCTGATAAAGACATACCTGAGACTGTGCAATTTACAAAAGAAAGAGGTTTAATTGGACTTACAGTTCCACGTGGCTGGGGAAGCCTCACAATCATGGTGGAAGGCAAGAAGGAGCAAGTCACATCTTAGATGGATGACAGCAAGCAAAGAGAGAGAGCTGGGACAGAGGATCTCCTCTTTTGAAAACTATCAGATCTCATGAGACTTATTCACTATCTTGAGAACAGATTGGGAAAGACTTGCCCCCATGATTCAGTTACCTTCCACTGGGTACCTCTCACAACATGTGGGAATTCAAGATATGGTTTGGGTGGGTACATAGCCAACCCATATCACATCAGAAATAGTTAAATAATTTAAAAATACATATTATGTTTTTCAAGAAATTTGGGTGGAATGTAGTAGAAATAGGCCAATAAAACAACATTTTTATTTATCTGTCAATGTAAGCAAGTTGCTAACAATCTTCATATAACTAAAAAAAAAAAAAAAATTGTAACTGGGTCATGAAATGTTTTAATGGGATACTAATGCTTCTACTCACACTTGCCTGTTTATGTAATACTAAACCTAGCTACAAAAGGAAAAATAAAATGCTGATATAAATAGACAAAACTCAATAATGCCAATCATTCAATTCTTAGCTTTGCTGCTAAAATAAATTTAAGAAAAAATTTACATTAAAGTTGTGTTTACTAAGGTAGACCCTTACTGGCCATTATTGTGCAAAACAGGATTTCTCAGCCTTGGCTCTGTGGACATTTGGAGCTGAATAATTCTTTGTCATGGGGCCTATCATATGCACTATAGGATATTTAGCAATATCTCTGACCTCTATTCACCAGATGTCAGTAGTACCCCACCCAGGTGTGACAACCAAAAATGTGTCCAGTCATTTCCATGTCCCCTTGGGTGGGGGAGAGTGACTTGCTCCTGGTTAAGAAGAACTGGTGTAAACTAAGGATGTTCAAAAGCAGGGAAGATACCTTTTGTCTTTATTTTTCATTTAATTTATATTTTTAAACTTTTGCTATTAATGCAAAGTAATGCACTATTGGAGGCTCTCTGTGCTGTGCCCAATGCACATTTTAAAAGTTGTTGGTCAAATTTAGCCTGCTCTTGATGCAGGATTTTTCTCAGTCATTTTGCCAGCTGGGGACCTCTGGCTGGCAACACCCTAGCCTGGGCCTTGCTCAGGCATGCTACCTGCCTCAGGAGGCAGCCAACCTACTCAGCCAACCTGGGCCATGCCTGGTTTGTGCACCAGTGCAGCCTGTGGCTGGGCGAGGCATGCCCCAGCCTGCCTGTGTTATAGCTCATACCTGCATTCAGTGGTTCCCAAGTCCTTGTCCGACATCCGAGAAGAATGAGGATACACTGACAATTGAAGGGTGAGGAGGGCAGAGAAGAATTTTATTGAGCGATGAAATAGCTCTCAGTGGAGAGGAGATGCAGAGCTGCTTGCCTACCCAAAGTTGGGTGGTTTTTCTTCCAATATGGCTGAGCCTGGGGCTTTTATGGGCTCAGAATAGGAGAGTGCATGCTAATTGGTTTGTGACTATGCAAAAAAAGTTAAAACAAAGGCATCACTCAAAGATGGGTGGGCACAACAGGATAAAAAACCAATTAGGGAAGAGTAGGTATATGTAAAATATGTGAAGGGTGGGGATCAATTAGAGGAAAGTGCACCAAACAGGAAGAGAGGTTCTCAATCCAGTCCATGGATTTACCTGGGACTTGTAGTTAGGCTTTAAACTGTCTTTGGCTTGAGTATGGGGTTTCACCAGGGACCCACCCCTGTCTGCCTAGGCATTTGTCTGCTTCCTACTACTCTTACTCCCTTTGGCTCATATTTTATTCTATTAAAAAATGTTGGACAAAGCAGTGATAGACTGGATAAGGAAAATGTGGCATACATACACCATTTAATTCTATGCAGCCATAAAAAAGAATGAGATCATGTCCTTTGCAGGGACATGAATGAAGCTGGAAGTCATCATTCTCAGCAAACTAGCACAGGAGCAGAAAACCAAACACTGCATGTTCTTACTCTTAAGTGGGAGTTGAACAGTGAGAACACATGGACATGAAAGGGAACAACACACACCGTGGCCTGTCAGAGAATGGAAGACAAAGGAAAGGACAGCATTAGGACGAACACTTAATGCATGTGGGGCTTAAAACCTAGATGACGGGTTGAAAGATGCAGCAAACCACCATGACACATGTACACCTATGTAACAAACCTGCACATTCTGCACATGTATCCTGGAACTTAAAGTAAAAAACAAAAAATGTTGGACAAGATTTTCATCCAGTTGCACCTGACTTCTGAAACTAATCCTAAATGTCCTCTGACTATATTATTGAAAGATTGTTTTCTTTTCATTTTCTTTTTTTGTTCCCCAGCACATCTAGCATGCAGAAACAGAAGATTGTTTCCATGCATTTTTTTTATGTGACACAAGTAGACTGCTCTAGACCTTGTAAGGTCTGATTTAAATTTTTCAGAGCTTTCCTTTGCTGCTAATGGAATACCCCCTTTGTATGCCCAAAACATTTTTCTTTGTTTCTCTTGAGCATGGATGCTATATAGAATCAACAGCATTGAATTGACCCAGTAGAATGAGGCTTTTTGAGCAACATTAAAAATAGAAATGAAAATTGCAAGGTTTTCTTTGGTTGCAATCCATTCCTTTATTTATATGGCACAAACATTACTACTTTTTTATACCAATGTCATAGAAGCCTAGCTCTGAAGGTCTCCTGGGAGTCATTTAGCATTTCCTTTAGGTCCAGGCCACTGCGAATTATATTTTGTAAAGAAGGATAGAAATTTTTCTTTTAAATTCTACTAAAATAATCCAATAGTAGTTGAACCAGCTTCAAGTTTGTGCAACTTATGTGATCAGAATGAGTTCCAATTTAGCTTAAAAGTTCATCTCAATTCCAGGAGAATTAAGAGCTCATATGGGAGGGGTGACTGATGACTAGCAGGACAGCTTGAGAAGCTTACTTCTAATGAAATGGCGAAACTTGATTTTTTTAAAAACTAAATCCTCTAGAAATACTCCTAAGGACATACTACAAATGGGAAAACATGTATTCAGAAAAAAACCTATAAAAATTCAAAACTCTAACTTGAATAAATTAGTTTGAAGTTAAATGCTAAAAAGAAAAAAGAAAAATGCATGACTCAATGAATTTTTGAAAATGATAGGGAAATCAGCTGACAGTTTCTGAAGTTTAACAGCCAGGTGTGATGAGGGAGAGACAGAGAGAGCCCTGCTCAAAACAAGGGATCATCCCAGGGTGACTGGGTGACTGAATATACACAAACCTGAATATGCCTAAGGTGCAACATCAGAGGTTTAACAATATTCATATGTATGTTGGAGAGAAATATGTAATTTTAGCATCCACTAAAAATCATACACTCAGCTATTGTAATAAGAAAATAATAGTAATATGGTCTTAGATGGAAGAAAGTACCCAGTATGTATATATGAGATGCAGAGATACAGGAATACATGATTCATATATGCTAGGAAAAAAGCAGGCAAAAGTAATCGCTTGTGAAATCAATCAGCTGTCAGATTAAACAGAAAAAAACTTCAAAATAGCCATCATAAATATATTCAAAGATGTAAAGGAGACCATAATTAAAGAGGTAAAGAAATGTAAGATGACAATGTCACATCAGATAATGAAAATCAATAGAGATACAATTTTCTAAAAAATAGACATCCTGGAGTTTAAAAGTGCAATAACTGAAATGAAAAATTCACTGAAGGAATTCAAAAGATTTGAATTGGCAAAAAAGTAGTAAATTTGAAGTTGCATCCATAGAAGTATGTGTGCCAAATCATAGAAAAAAGAATAAAGAAAAATAGAGCCTCATGTAATGATAGGATATCGTTACATGCATGAACACATATGTAATAGAAATATCAGAAAGAATATAAATAAATAAAAGAGAAGTAATATTTGAAGAAAAAGTAGCTAAAACAACTTCCCAAATTTGTTCAAAAACAACAACCTACATATCCAGGAAGCTCAATGAACTTTAAGTAGCATAAATGCAAAGAGACCCACAAACAGACACATTATAGTAAAAGTGCTGAAAGCCAAGGACAAAGAAAAAGTTCTGAAAGCAGTAAAAGAAAAATGAATCACTACTTACAAGGAAACCCCAATAAGATTAATAACTGACTTCTCAGCAAAAACAGTACAGTCCAGTTGGCTGTGTGATAGCATATTAATAGTGCTCAAAAACAAGCAAAACAACTTCTCAACTATGAATTCTATAACTCCAAAGCTAAGTTTCAAAAATAAAGAGGAATTAAAGACATTCCCTAAAATAAAAAAAAATAGAGCTAAGAAAATATGATGACAACAAACTTATAGCAAGATATAGTAAAGGATATCTTCAGGCAGAAAGATACTAACTATAGAGAGCAATTCAAATCTACATAAAAAAATGGGGGTTAAGTATAGGTAATTATTTATCAAAAATAAAATATTTAGGAATAAATTTAACAAAATGAATATAAAACAAATATCTAAAAACTATAAAATATTATTTTAAAAAATTAAAGTTCTAAGTAAATGGAAAATATTTCATGTTCATGGAGCAGAAAACAATACCGTTAAGAGAAGTAGACACCTTGGATTGAGCTACAGATTCAATACAGTCTCTTTCAGAACTGCAGATGACTTCTTTATAGAATGACAAGCTTATTCTAAAATCCATATGTAATTGCAAGCTGTCAATAATAGCCAATACAATCTTGTGAAGAAAGAACAAAGTAGAACTCATACTTCCTTATTTCAAAATTTACCACAAAGCTATGTTAATTAAAACAATGTACTATTGACATAAATATAGACTCAGACCAATGAAACAGCATTGCAAGTTCAGAAATAAACTAATATATCTATGATCAATTGTTTTGTGACAAGAGTATCAAGACCATTCAATAGCAAAGAATAGTCTCTTCAACAAATAGTGCTGGATACCTGGATAGCCGCATGCAAAAAAACAGAAGAAGTGGACCCCTACCTCATACCATACACAAAAACTAACTCAAAATGGATCAATTACCTAAATATAAGAGCTAAAACTATAAAACTCTTAGAAGAAAATATAAGAATAAATCTTTGTGAGTTTGGATTTGACAACAGTTTCTTAAATATGACATCAAAAGTGTAGGTAATAATGATAAAAATAGATAAATTGTACTTCATCAGAATTAAAGTATTTTTGTATCAAAGAACACTATCCAGGAAGTGAAAAGACAAATCACAAAATGGGAAAATATTTTCAAATAATATATCTGATGTGGATCTAGTTTCCAGAATATATAAAGAACTGCAATAACTCAACGAGCAAATAATAATAATAAAGTTTTAAAATGGGCAAAGGACTCTTTATTCAAAGATATACAAATGAATATAAATGGACAAGAAGCACAAAGAAAAGTGCATGACATCATTGGTCATGTTGAAAATGCAAATCAAAACCACTATGTGATAACACTTCATACTCAGAAGGAGACCATAATAAAAACAAATTTTTAATGGGCAAAGAGTGAGTCTTGTTGAGGATAGGTAAAATGGTTCAGCCGCTATAGAATCTGTCTGCTATTCAAAAAGTTAAATATGGAATTACAAAATGAACCAGTAATTTCACTGTTAGATATATATCCAAAAGAAATTGAAATGTAGGTTCATAAAAAACTTATACATGAGTTTTTCTAGCACCATTATTTATAAAAGCCAAGAAGGGAAACAGCTCATGTCCATTGGTAAATAAATGAATAAACCAACTGTGATATATGCATACAATGAATCATTATTCAGACATGAAAAAGATTACTGATACATGCCACAACGTTAATAAAACCCCAAGAACATTGCTAAGTGAAAGAAGCCAGACAGAAAAGTTCACATGTCATCCTATTCTATTTTTCTGAAACATTCAGAATAGGTAGTATAGAAGCAACAACAACAAAAATGATGGTTGCCTTGACAGAAGAAGAGGAGTACTCCTCAATGACACAGAGATTTGTTTTGGAGTAAGGGAACTGTTTTTTAACTATAAAGCGATGGGGGCTGCACAACATTCTGATTATACTAAATGCCACTGAGTTTCTCACTTTAAAATGGTTACTGTTATATGAATTTCACTTCAATAAATTTTAGCAAATAGAGACATGAAGCAGATTAGTGATTGTGTAAAGCTGAGGGGTGGAGGAGATAGCTAAAACATATGTGATTTCTTTTTTACATGATAAAAATCTCAAACACCTACTGTGGTAATGTTTGTACATACAGGTAAATATACAAGATATACTGACTTGTCCACCTTTAAAAGAGTCAATTGTATGATATTTGAATTATATCTCAATAAATCTGTTAAAAAGGGATCCCAAACTTAGTATGAGTTTTCCCTTGGTGTTATAACACATTATGACAAACTTGATTTAAATCACCATAAAATTATCTTATAGGTTTTTAGGTCAAAAGTCTGATATGGGTCTCCCTGGAGTAAAAATAAGGTGTCCCCAGGGCTGTATTCACCTCTGAAGGCTCTAGTTGTGGATCTATTCCCTCCCTTTTCAGGTTGTTGATGGAATTCAGTTTCTTGCACATAGCCTCCTGTATCTCAGAGTCACAACAGTGTGGTGAAGTTTTATAATGTAGTCACTTTCTCTGACCACAGAGTTATCTGCTTATAAGAGCTCATATGATTAGTTTAGGCCTGCCAGGATAATCCCAGATAATCCTCCCTCTTCAAGGTCTGCAACCTTATTCACGTCTACAAAATCCCTTTTGCTGCATAAAATAATGTATTTGCAGGTTCTGGTTCTGCCTATCATATATGCCAAAACAAAACGTTGAATATTCTTGTTATGAAATGTAAGCAAATAATATTCTGACCTTAAGGAATAAAAAACATTCTTAAACAAAACTCAGAAAGAGTTCATCTAAAAGAAAAGATTGATCTACTTGCCTATGCTGAAATTAAGGAGATCGTAATGAACTAAGGACTAAGTCCTAAGAAATGTATGCAGAAATGTTTAATATTGTTACTGATAGTGTAAGATTTAATTAAGACCACAATATCAGTTGATACTCATTTTATTGGTAAAAATTTAAAAGTGTGACAATGACAAGTATTAGAGAAGATGTTGAACCATCAGATTCTTATAAATCGCTAGTGAAAGATAAATTATAGCAACCACTTTTTAAAAAGAGCATAATATTATCTCCTGCTATGCTTTGAATATAAAAATCTCCTCCAAAATTCAGGTGTTGGAACTTAATGGCCAATATAATGATATTGAGAGATGGGACATTTAAGAGGTGATTAGATCATGAGGGCTCCTCCCCACATGATTGGAACTAAGGCCCTTATAAAAGAGGCTTCAAGCACCATTTGCTGCTTTTTCCCTTCTGCCTTTTGCCATGTGAGGACACAGCTTTTCTTCCCTCTGGAGGATGCAGCAACAAGGCACCATCTTGGAAGCAGAAAGTGACCCTCTCCGGACAACAGAACCTACCAGCACCTTGATGTTGGATTTCTCAGCCTTCAGAACTGGGAAAATACATTTCTCCTCTTCATAAATTACTCAGCCTTAGGTATTTTGTTATAACTGCACAATAAACTAAGGTATTTCCTAAAGCTGAGTGTTTGTATATCATAAAATCCACTGATTCTAGTCCCACTCTTGTATATACATACCAAAAAAATGCATACAAGAATGTTCACAGAAGCCCTGTTTACAACAGCAAAAGGAAACAATCCAAATACCTATAAGGCAGATCACCATCTGCATTATATGCATATAGTAGAATATTATGCAGTGCCTAAGCTGTCTAAAACAATGACACATAACAATGTGGATACATCTTAACAGTGTAATGCTGAGTGGAAAAACTAAGTCCCAAAAAAAGTGTGTGTGTGAGTGTGTGTGTGTGTTATGTGTGTCTGTGAATGGGATTATATAGCCGCAATGAAACTAAAGGGAAAAAAAAGTGTTTTAGGTTACTTGTGGAATGGTGGATGCTATAGTTTGAATGTTTGTCGGTCCCCTCCTAAATTCATTTTGAAATTTAATTACTATTGTAACAGAATTAAAAGGTGGGGGCTTTAAGAGGTGATTAGGCCATGAGGGCTCTGCTTGCATAAGTGGGTTCACGCAGTTATTGCAGGAGTGAGTTCATTACAAGGGGACAAGTTTGGTTCCCTTTTTTCTATCTCTCTTGCCCTCTCTTTGCTCATCTGCCACAAGGTGATGCAGCAAGAAGGCCCTTGCCAGATGTCAGCCCCTTGATCTTGGACTTCCCAGACTCCAGAACTGTGAGCCAAATAAATTTTTGTTTATTATAAATTATCCAGTCTGTGGTATTTAGCACAAAATAGACTAAGACAGTGGTTCTCTAAATCTCATTATTAAATTATATTACATTGAATTGTAAAATATAAATGCAGAAAGGGGTATTAATTGACAAATGATGAGATTGTGTTATAAACCAAAGATTATAGTTATTCCAATTACGTGCATTTGAGATCCACTTAAAATTCATTCTTCATTGCTAATTTTTAAAAATATCAGGACATCCTTCTTTCTCTATCTTATTTTCATTACCCTGATTATACATATTTAGTTGTTTCAAGCCCCGAAGTAGACTTGTTTTTTTCATTTAGTGATATGACTGGCTGTATAAATAGTCCATAGTAAATAATGCCTCAAAGAAAACTTTTATTATCAAAGATTTTTCTTATGAACCAGTTTTAATGCTTATTACAATATTTAATTATATCAAATAGACACGGCCTTTGTGGAACCTATACTACTTTGCTGGTGCCTTTCAGTCAATAATTTCTTGGTCAGTTTTTAAGTGTTAATATTGTTTAAAAATGCAGCAGCCCATAGCAATCTTTCAGAAGTCATCATATTTCAGAGCAACTAATACTGGAGAGTCCACCCAAACATATGTATTTGTCATCTGAGCAAGAACCTAAACAAGCAACAATAATACATGGCAATTCCTGACCTGAGTAGCCCAGGTGATCTCACATACCTAACCTTGTCTCTTAGACAAACACACTTTCTCCAAGAAAGAATCTTTTAAAATCTATCTCCTCCAAGACGTTTACACTCAGTTAATATACAAATTGATGAGCCTATGTGTGTGTGTGTTTGCATATATGCATACATATATTTGTGCATCCCTCACATTCTCACTTTTAGCAAGACTTTTGTGGTCTAAATATTTTAGTTTAAAGAAACATAAAATGATATGAGAGTACAAGGAAAGGAGAATGCAATAAGAAGTGTTATATTATACTTTTTGCCTCCTACCTGATTGCTTTCCATTGGTTAAAAGTTATAACTGTGCCTTTTGTTATGTGACTGTGTGTGGTTGTTTAATTGCCAGCAATTCAAATAACAAATCTCTTGACCTCTGCTGACTCTCACCAAAGTTGATTAATTTTTCTCAAAGAGATATTTTACTTTGAGTTAGTCATTGCATGTTTCTGAACAAAGAAGTGAGAGCAGAGAACAAGGACAAAAGATAAAAGGCTTTTTAAAGAGCAGTCATATCATATGACAAAACCTTAAGTTTCAAATGACTGAACAATATATTTGATTTTTCCCAACAGCATAAGGAATCTTGTTAAACTTAATTGAGACATTTCAGAACTGGTATATTTTAAAATTGTCTTTTCTAAAGTTTCTATACGTAGGAGGGATGCTTTCTTCCATCTTTAAGTGGAGTTGCAGCCACTAGCTTATATTTGAATGTCCTTCAAGTGAGGCAGGAAGACCTCTAATTTATATGATTGTTTTCTACCTGCGGAGTCCTAGAAAGAACAGGCATTATTTTTAGTTAAATGTAATTTTTACCAAGGGGGCCAACAAGTATGAATTACCAAGATTTGGATACTGCTGCTAAGTGGAGCTTTGCCAGAATTCAAAGTTGGGGATCCCTATAATCAGAAAGCACTAAATGCTGCAACCACAGGGATGTACTCCAAGGGGTAGTCTATGAGAGGAGTGAGGGCTGCCACGTAGCTCGCTGTGCAGCTTAGCCCTAAGTAATGGAGATAGTTCAGCAAAACCTGAGACTTGTCAAAAGGGTTGGTTATTACAATAATATAACCCTTTTTGTATCACAGTCTGGTAAGAGCTGGGGATGTACAGGTTAAATAAGTCATATAACCACTTTGCACAACTGCAAAAACTCGGAAAGCCCCTTTTGTCGTGAACTCTGAAGTTGCTTCTACGTGAGCATGCTTAAATCATAATAACAGCAAGAGAAACCCCCACAGCAACACCCAGTGCTTCTGGTTTATTCATCCCATTCAACCCTTAGCAAGAAGTATCAAAATTATTCACTAGACAAACTGCATATTCATCACTGGGGTCTGAGTCTCTCCATCTTTGATGATTTAAATCCTTGGGAGCAAAAAGTAAAACTTCAGTTCTTATCCCATTCTCTGCCTGACATACATTCTGCAATTTCCTTTCTCCATATTATCTGAAGTAAAACTTCAGTTCTTATCCCATTCTCTGCCTGACATACATTCTGCTATTTCCTTTCTCCATATTATCTTTTCAAAACCACTTGAGTCTCTGCTCCTCCATGGACACATCTCCCAACCACAAGGTTCCATTACATCTCTGAACAACCCCATCAGTTCTTTCCTTGTTTAACATACACTTGAGGAAGTTGTAACATTCTATTTTGCATGCACACTAATTAGAGTAATTTTTATCCACCCAGCATTTTAAAACACTTCTCAATGCCTGAAAGTCATTTTCCTCATCATCATTATCTGGCAAAGACACATAGCAGTTGACCAATAAATATATGATCAGAAAAATATCTTTGCCCTTTTTTATGCATTCCAATTTTATTAGTAATTGTAGTTTTAGCTGAATAGTGCACACGTAGGAAAAAATCTATACTTTAAGAATATTCATTACCTAATTAGAATGCCTCCTCACTCCAACCAGTGGCATAAATGTCATATCTTCATATTTAATATCCCTATTTATTTTCTATGTGTGCACATACATAATTTTCCAAATAAATTTGATCTATCTCATGGTGCAAAGTGTAACTATTTCTAATTAGTTTGATCAAAGATACCATAGTCAGTGCTGAGTAATGGAAATTATGCCAATAAAAATTCTATTGCTTCTGACAAGGGGAAAAATGACCACACATTGATTCAGCCCTCCCAGCTTTTCAGAAAAACATTTACATGTGATGTATTTATAAGGGCACATAAATGTCTATATAGTCACAGTTTGTAATATTCCTAAAGGCCCTGCAGCAGAAGCAGCAGGAGAGGAAGCTATTTCTGCTGACTCTTTTATTATCTGTGCCATTTTCCACTCTAGACTATCGCAACTTTAACTCTTGCATTCTCTGTAAGGTTGGGTGGGGCAAACAAAGAAACGGATTGACTATAATGAGATCCAGTATTGCTCTCTTACGTTATGTTGCATTCTGGAGATCTTGATGTCTGAAAAAAAAAATAGAATATCTTTACCAAATAATGGCTTATGAGTATTTGTTGAGGGAAGAAAGTAAACTAACATGATTATTAAGTATATAACATTTGTGGGAAAGTCAGTGGAAATGAGCTGAAGTCAGGTATCTAGGTTCAGAACAAGAAATGACGGATCCTTCCAGAGCATCAGAGACTAGGAACAAAAGAAATTTTAAAAGGGACTACAGCAGCTAGGGAGCAGAAATATATACAGTTAAGATGCATAAGATGCCTTTTGGAGACCAATAATAAGAGACAGTCTAAACAAACAGGTTCTGGGAGGGACTGAGGTTTCACCAGCCTTGGTGGTTACCTTTGCAGCCAAAACTATCTGAGTTCAAATCCTTCTTTTAGGTATCATACAATTTTCATCAGGTGTGTCAGGTGTGCTGAATTTTAGTTTCTTCATCTAGAAAATATGTCAACCAAAGTACCAGGCATATGAGAGATGCCTCATAAATGAAAGATTTTTCGTCTTCTTTCCCCTCATACTTACTAATTTTTTATTCGATAAATAATTAATGAAGACAAACTGATTTCAATGAGATGGGAAACAGACATCTACAGTTCGAATGTAATCCCTTTTTATATAAAGCTTGTAGTCTGATGAATAAGTTAGAATCTGATAATATAATTATCAAGTAAATATTAAGTTGCAATTCTTATATCATGTATTAAAGGAAAAAAACAGAGTGGTGGACCAGGGACCTAAGTCTGAGTTTTCACAGAAGACTTCCTTGTAGCATTGGCATTTATGGCAAGATAAGAAGCGTAAATAAGACTAAGCAAGGGAAAAACCTTCCAAAGTAGAAACCAGAGCCTACGTGAAAGCCTAGAATCCTAAAGCATTTTGGCAGGTCTTAGGAACAGATAAAAGGTCAGGATGGATGTAGCATAAAATGCTGAAGTGCAAACAGCATGAGATAAGGCAAAAATGGTAGGCAGATTATGCATGTATTAATTGCATGACTTTTAATAATTACATGTAAAACTATCAGATTTTATTCCTACTGTAGTCTGAAGACTCTAAAAGTAACTAAATGAGAGTAATGTGATCAAGCTTTTATTTAAAAAGTACATTATTCTAGCTATCTGGTAGATAATCATAAAAGCACAAATTAATATGTGGGGAAAATTTTTAGAAGCCTTTTCTTATATTTGAGGTGAAAGTTGATGACAGTTTGGAATGAAATGACAGTAAGAAACAAAAATGTCAGTAATAGTTTTGATACATAAGAGACTTGAAAAAATTGTGTTTGATTGAATATTGGGGCTACACTGGGGAGAAGGTGGAAATAACATCCATAGATAATTTTCAAAAAGTTATTACTGTGAAGAAAGCCAAGAAGTAGATCATAGCTTAAAGGAAATGCTGGGACTAAGGAGTCTTGTTGTTATTGTTTTAGTTGTGGTTTCTAACTTGGAAGCCTTAAGGCAAGCCTATGGGCTGATAGATACAGAGGTGTATATTCAATATGCAGAAGAGAAAAAGGAATACTTGAAAAAAAGTCTTCAAAAAAGTGGGATGAGCATCCAAACACCAGAAGGTGTTCCAGCTTATTCACTTGAAAAGGAGGGGAACTAGATAGGAGGAATGAAGATGAACATCAGGTGGACATCCAGCAGTGTGAAGATGAGACAACTGCTGAATTAGCTGACAGTAGAGGGCAAAGGATGGGGTTTAAGTAGGTGGAAGAATGAGACAAAACATGAATGGTTTAAGATTATAGGAAAACAAAGCTAGAGAAGTGAAATGACATTTCCAAGCAATATTGTTACCACATTCAATTTTCGGTGATGAATTTAAATTGGGACCAGGCTTTATGGGTTTAACCAGGGTTAGAATCTGTCAGGAGATTTTTTTGTTTCCCATGGACTTAAGGATATTTACAATGAGGTGATAAATATGGCGGACTGGGGAACCTAAGCCAGGTAAAGAGGGTGGCAAAGACATGAGAGGGATAATAGAATAAAAAGTTGTATGAGTAAAGTTTGTGATTCTCAATAAGTTCAAGAAAATGTTAGAGTGGGACATGTGCAGCAATAGGCTGTGAGATTGGGTGGAAATAACTAGATACCAAAAATTGCATATTTCCTGCTGATGACATAGTCAAGAATGTGACAGAGTAGGGTAGAGGAAATATTATTGGACAAGAAGTCATGTAATTGGAAGGCCATGGCTTAAAATATGTAAAGAAAATCAACACACAACATATGAAGTCTAAGGGGTTTTTACAGTAGATAAGGAATGGAAGACATCAGTTACAAATAAACTTATAAGGAAGGACATGGGATGGCCATTTAACTTGGCCTGGAAAAAAAATAGTTCCCTAATATACTACCTAAGTCAATGGATATACCTCTGTACCTCAGTTACTTAAATTTATCAGTCTATAAAAAATCACTCATTATTCATGGGCTATTTGCTTCTTAGAAACCATGCACCCTAATCTACTTCATGTTACAGTGGAAAGACTAATACAGAAAAATAAAGTGTTTCCCAAAGTTACATCTTAAATTTTTAGGACACTTAGGCCTAAAACTCAGTCGCGCTTTCTTTCTATACCATCAAAGCATCATTTCCCAATCTCACAGTGCAAATGTTTGGGGTTTTCAGAGTGGGCCAATAAATATTACTTCTCTTTCTCTCTCCAGTCCTGAATAAGTTGGGAAAAAGAACAAATAGTAATGCAGATATGAAAAAAATCATTTTATTACTTACAAAATCTAAATTATAGCAGCTTAGTCCCCCAAATTGAGCACACTCAGTATATTTATCCCAGATTTAAAACTTGCTAAGTGATAAGTCATTCACCTGAAATCAAAGAGTTGATGGAACAAAGAGAAGCCAGAAGTGTTAAACTAATTAACATCCCTTGACATGTAAAGAGCTATCAGGAGTAGAGAATTAGTATCTCCAAATACCAAAGACATTGCTATCAGTAATGGGGAAATAAACAGAGGGAACCCCTCAAATTTGTAAATAAAGTAAATAATATTGGCAATTCAAATAGGATATACCAAAAAGTAAATAATAAAAAGGTACTTTAAGAAGGTGTAAATGACTTTCAGAATCATAACCAAGTCAGAAGAGCATGCAATTCTGAAGGTGAGTGGACAGTTTTGGAAGACTGGAAGGCAGGGGGAGAATCGCAGAGATGTGAAAATGCCAGTGCCCATTTCTCTACTATACAAGAGATTGAATACATTAGGCAAAACTCTTTTTTGAGTATTGCAGCTGTAATCTTGAAAATATTCCTTTTGACAATATGGATGTTACCTTCAATTTTAGCCATTGAACAATGAATCCATCTTTTAATTTTATGCTCATCATATATGATATTACATCTTATATAGTTATGATTATGGAGAGAGATTGTGCAGGATATGTTGGCTCAAGAATTTCCCACTTCTTTTATTTCCCATAGGAGATCAATAAATGAGCACTTTATATAAGCACATTCATTTATGGGCTTGGTTGATGTGGGTCGACTCTAATAAGGAGAAAAACTTCCACTAAACTCTCAAAAAATATATTTTTGCCTGAGAACTAAGCCCCAAGCTAGCCTTTCTGGCCATACCTGAATGCTATATACAATATTTCAATTTTAAATTTCATCATGAAATGGAATATTTACCTCCACACCATCTTACACTGAAAGCACAGACCAACTTTTTGCAGCATTAATCAATTCAATACAGAAAATGAAGATTCAGGAACTCCAGGATCCTTATCTTACCATGGTAATTTTAATCCCATCTCCCTACTTCTTAAAGGGAATGATCCACCTTGGAATCACTTTGGCTCCTTCTTTTTCCCTATTGTCAGATATCCCTTTTTTTCTCAATATATTTTTCTTCTTTCACTTCCAAAAACAAAATATAGTATGTGACTTGAGAGAGGAATTTTCAGAGAGTGTGAGGCATACTGTCAATTCTATTTTTGTATACCCCAAGACGAAAGAAATCAGGAGCACATGTTGTCTCTAGGAAATTTCTCAGGCTGGTACTGATACACAGCAGTTGCATTTTTTGCTGGGTATAATTTGTTTGTATTTCCCTATGAAATCCAGTTTAAACTAAAACAATGTGCTCCTTTATGAAGAAAAATCAATCAGAAACAAGCTGCTTTCAGAGTAGTTAGGAAAGTAGAATGGGAGATTGCATCCACATTGCTTTGCTTGATGGGCCAAACTTTCACAAGCTTCTGGTCATTCTTTTTACTTTTCTCCCATTGGATACATCTGAGAATTTAAAGGAAATAATAACATGATCAGAAGCTCCAACCTGCTCTGGGGCAGAAAATCAAAGCCCTATATACCATTGAAAAATCCATTTGATTAATGATTGGGGAGACATCCAAGATTTGTGTACAGGCTGCATAGCAAAGTCAGAGTAGCATGAAGAGACTAAAGGTCTGCAAGTGCTCAGGATCAAAGAAATAAGAACACCCCACTTACCCTTTCCATGTAATGGAGTGTGTCCTCCAGAAACACACCATGGCTATCTCAGATGCCATGTAGCCACATGGAAAGCAGTAGTGAGGATTTATGGTTTAAGTAAATTACTTTCAGAAGTCGTGTTTCCAAGCGATTAGTGTGGAACAAATAGTCTGAAAAATCTGGGGACAGAATACTTATTTCTGTAAGCAAGTCAATGGGATAAGAGACAGTGTAGCAACTTCACCTCTTAAAATCACTATTTTGCATTTGAGCTATGGTACTATAGTACAAATACCACGCTCAACACAATTAGCAATTAGATGAGTAAACATGCCCAAGCTAAAAGCAACACCCTATTTTTTCTTCTTACCAGAGAAGACACTTATTTTATAAGTAAAAGTTTGGTCAATTATAACTGAGAGCAGCAAAACAACCCTTTCCCTAATGCAAATTAAAACTGTTTTAGAGTTTCCATTAAAGTAATCAAAAGAATCTAAACTGAGTCATCATGGCAGAATGGAGTTGTATCAGTCAGGAGAGGCCAGGTAACAACCTCAATCAGTTAGAAGAACCTAAACTAACAACCCCAAACTCTCAGTGGCTGAAAAACAAAGTTCTTTTTTTTCCTCATACTATATGTTCATTGAGTTAGGCCAGAGACCTATACTCGTTGTAGCCATTCTAGGAAACAGGATAACAGACGCTCAACGGAACTATGACATCACTATCTCACCATGTGCTTCCTTGGTTGCAATCTCTGTGGCTGAAGATGGAAAAGCACTGGCCTATTGAATGTTCTAGTTTGAAAAATATACTCACCACTTCTACTCACATTTGCTTGGCCAAAACTATTGACCTGATCATGCCGAACTTTCAAGTGGGTGGGGAATTAGAATTCTTCCTGAACCCACATGTAAATGAGTTCAGACATTAGTGAATAATATTAGTGACTATTTGTAATACCTCCCACGATTCAGTATTCTAGTCACTACATATTTGGTTGTCTTTCAAATCCTCTCCAAGGAGGTATCCCAAAGTCTGGCATATGCATGTGATGAAAGGTGGTATTTACAACTAGTTCAGATGTGTGGCCTCTTGTTCAGGGAATTAAGAACTGAAAAATAAGCTATCTGTATTTAATAACCCTGTATACATTGGTGAAACCAGAACAGAAAAAGAACAATAAATGTTCATGTCACTTCAGAAAGAAGAATGGGAAACATACAGTAGTCACTGGTTCATAGCAATTCTGAAGTTTCATTGAACAGGCATTGTCAGGGATCCTCTATTAGGAAAATATCCTTCTGTGCCTTTTCATATTTCCTCAAATGCTTATTTTATTTCTCTCTGGTAGTGACCCTTCCTGCTGAGTAGCCTTTCTGTTTTCGGACAGTAGTGAAATGTCACACTGCAGAGTATTGAATATGATTTTATATGAGGCATCCTAGGTGTCAGATGAGGAGAATATAAACCACAAACAAGGGGGAGTTAGCCCCTAATGGAATGATCTTTGGACCAACAGGCAACAGGAAAAATGAAGGAATCCTCCTTTCTCTCACCCATGTACCATTTCAAAGTATGATTACAAACCTTGACACCCTTTCCAAGAACTACTTTTGGAGTAGTACCTGGAAAAGATCAAAGATAGAACATTTATGTTTGGTTGTCTTCCTTCTCCCTATTGACAAACATAAATATGTAGCAACTTAATGAAAAGAAGAGAATCAAACATTGGCCATTAAATGCTTCAGACAAGATGTGAAACTTTTCTCTCCTTCTCTCTTCATTCCCTAGAAAAAGTAACATGGTTATATACAACTTCAAGGGTTAAATAATTATAATTCTTCATGTGCCTGGAAGAAGAGGAGTGGAAAATGAGATGTCAGGGAATATGAGTAACATCTACCACAGATGCCCTCAGTGTTCAGACTCTCCAGCTCTTCTCCTACCTGTGGCTCTATGCGTAAGTGAGGCCAAGGTCTCCACCATGCTGGAAATGTCCTTAAGCCACTTTCCAGCATTCAGAAAGCTAAGCCTCTCTCCGTCTTCAGGGATGGATTGCTCCCATATCCACTAATATTCGGGTTAGGAACCCTTGGGACATCAAGATTCATGCTTGAAAATATTAAGAGATTTTTACAAAGCCGTAGTCATTCTGAGTTTAACATTGTTTACTCTATGAGAGAAGTGGTTCCAAGTACTGAAAAGTCAAAACAAAAAAAGCAAAATCAAACAAACAAAAAACCTCACATTTCTCAAAGTACAGTAGAACAGAATGCAAATTATTATGTTAGTATAATATTCTGCCACACTTTCAGTAGTGAAAAAAAATACACAGTATGAGGTCTTACAGATCTGTGTCTAATGCTAGCTCTTATCCTATTTCCCAGAACACTACATTTTCAAGAACAAATTTTTTTAGGTCTCTACATTTTAATATTTTCACAACATTTTCTAAAAGTAGAAAATTCTTCAAATGTTCTGTGTGAACTAACCAAAAATATATAGCTATCATCATAATAAATGGTTTACCATTTTAGTTTCCTTTACTTCTTACTAAGAAAGATGCTAAGAAATAATCATTTTAGTACTTAAAAAAATGTTGATTTTAGGCTATTAATTGTATTTTGTGTGAAATGTAACTTATTTGTAGAGAAGTTACTAAAACTTGGTTAAAATCGTTTTGGTATTCATGTTTTTATTTTTGTTTCTTTTTCTTTTTGTATAAAAGTTTCCAACTAAGCTTAGACTATTCCCTAGGATTTTTATTTTCTGGTCACTACTGTATAGCTGGATGAAAAAGGAAACAAACATTTGCATACATACATACATATTTGTAATTACTTATCATAATGATGCTTTACATTTGTATAATTTCTTACATTAAAAAACACATAAATATACATGATCTTATCTAATTTTCACACTCTTTGAATACCAATATAGAAATGAGAAAACTGTAGATCACTTAAGTGGTATTTCCAATATACAGATGACATGGGTCAGATTCAGGACAAACTCAGGTTTTCAGCCTTCAAATGTAAAAGTAACTTTTTCTTTCTTTAAATTGTCTTGTTTTATTATCTGTTTGTTTTTGACCATGAAAAGATAACAGTACAAAGCCCTAGTGGGGAGAAAAAAAAATTAGACAAAATCCATAATTTTTTTTTTTCCATGGGAAATTTAATGTCTATCTGGATAGATAAGTTGAAATCTCTAGGCCCGGGTGCTGTGGCCTGTAATTCCAGCATTTTGGAAGGCCGAGGTGGGTGGATCACCTGAAGTCAACATGGTGAAACCCCATCTCTACTAAAAATACAAAAATCAGCTGGGTGCTGAGGCACATGCCTGTAATTCCAGCTATTCGGGAGGCTAAGGCAGGAGAATCACTTGAACCTGGGAGGTGGAGGTTGCAGTGAGCCGAGATCATGCCACTGTACTCCAGCCTGGGCTACAGAGCAAGACCCCATCTCTAAAATAAATAAATAAATAAACAAACAAATAAATAAAATATTCTAATTTTTTAAGTGTCATTTTACATGGTCTGTGAGTAAATGCAGAAAAGCGGTCGTATTTGAAGGATTCAGAAATATCTGTGAGATGGAGTGTGGTAGGAGATGATAAAACAAAGATAAGATACTAAGTCCTCAGAGTTCCATTGGTTCAGAAATTTGAAAACATTTTAGACATCCAGGACCTTATAGACAAAGCAAGCAGTTCATGATTGTATTCAAACAATTAAAACAATTACGTTTTTGGTGGACGCAATGTAAAGACTACGATGCTGCTCATTTTAGCTCTTCTTCAAGTAAAAGAAATTGATGAAATTAATGTACAATGGCTATGGCCACAGATGCCATTTTATAACTTGTATTTCATGTACTAAAACATTAAAGAAAAAACTGTTTAAAGAAAAACACAACTTTCCTTACTGGAGTCCTGCAATATACCCAAGCCCTGTTCCTGAGAGGAACAGGGACAATTTTTGTATCTATTTTGTTTCTTCCCTTATTGATTTCCAAATTTTATGTCTAAATAATATAATTATACTGTTGTGGGTTTTTTTTAATTTCTTAATTTTAAACATGGTCTGTTGACTTCTGGTTGTGTTCATGGGGATTTAACTCATTCTATGTGCTTCTATTCTGTGGTTATGTTATTATTTAAGGTTAAATCAGTTATCAGGGTTTATATTATCATGACTACGTATCATTTACTGCAGAGACAAAGGGTACTATGCTTATGAGCCCTTTTCTGTTTTTCCCAGTTATTAATTTTTCATTTATTTTACTTAGTATTATACGTACGTACCACTTTTCCACAAATGTTTCAATATATCAACCAATCATATAGCAATACATTTCCAAAGGCTCAAACATGTTTAACAATGTATCAGGCTTTTTGTTTTCACCTTCTTCTTCCATCTACTACTCCTCAACAAGAATCTTCTTGCAGTTCTCTTCCCTGATTGGTCTTGTTTGCTTTACATGAGTCCAGTTGTTCTGTCTGCCTATTGAACAACTGGTGCCCAGGGACCCCCCACCATTCTTCTGTGTTGGGTCTGCTGATTCTGCATTCTTTCTCTTTATTGGTCTTGAATTATTGTGCTTTCGACTTGGCATGGAAGTCTAAATTGAAAAATCATTCCATTTCTCTTGGAATTTTGAAAGCATTATTTTATCTGTCCCTCAGGCTCTTAGAATGCTTTTATTTCAAAATTTAAGCTAACATGTTCATTTTTGAAAGCAATATCTTATTGTCTGATTATTTCTGTTTTCTAGCATCCTTTTCTAACAGATGTGATATTTGTCTTCATCTCTCTGAGATATATGAGTAGCTCTCTGAAATTATAGAATATTTTAAGTTTTCCTTTTGACCTCTTGTTTTTTTTCCTTTGGGAATCTTTCATATTGAACGTTTTCTTAAAATGCCAATCATTCTTGACACCCCAGTTATATTTCAAGGGCTGACTGGAAGTTTTGTGTGCATGAAAATCCATATTGGAAGGACTTTCAATATGAGATATCAGGCAAAGAACCAAATATTGGTGACTTTACCCACAAATGCCAGTTTCTCCAACGAGGAAGCCTGCAGTCTTCTGCCTGGAGCATTTTCACCTGTCCACCAGAATCGCAAGAATAGAATGGAGAAAGTGGCTTCAATCCCCAACACTCAGCATGTGGTATTTAGTTCTACATCTCATCCCCAACTTCTACTGTGTCTAATGGACCAGAGACTGCAGCTTTTAGCATTTGACTTTTCCGCAGAATATACCACTGGTCCTCCGTGGGTTGAGAGGAGCAATTATTGACTGTGTTTGGATAGACCTATCAAACAACTCCCTGTTTTAGCTATTTTTTCACGCTCACCTTCTGTAGTACTTGAAGATTCCCACTTCTGAATCTTTATTGAATCCCAGAGTATAATAATCCTGCTTTATATTACTGTCCTCTGCCGTTAGTTTCCTCTCTTTTTCTAAGCCCTCATTTTTTCTTCTTCCAATACTGCATTGACATCTCCTGTTCATTATTATTCTGCTTTTCCATTCTTTCTAATTTTGTGAATTTATGAATTTTAAATTAATTTGTCATTTGCTGTTTTATAGTAAACACACCTGATAGCAATAACTTAAGCATATCCTGAGAATGACACTGGATGGCAGATGCATCTGAATGTGGTTCAGAGTTCTGAGCTAAGGGATCCAGGAGTGGCCAACCCAGGAAAACATTCCTAATCTATGAGGAACATCTGAGCCCCAGTCTGTTCCATGGGTAGGTCATACACAGGATGGAGGCCTTTTGTTTTGTGGTGAACGAAGGTTGCCAGGTGAAGGTTGTTAGGGGGAGGATGCTAAGTGAAAAACGCTACATACACTGCATGATTTTGCAAGAAGTTCTGGTTCTCCTGTTCAGCCCACTGCCACTGGACTCTCTCCCTTCTCTGTAAGCCCCCAGTAAAATCCCGTGTCTCGTTCACTGACTCTGGATCTCTTCTTCAGCCTCTTGAACCTGGTGTGATCCCTATTGGAGTTGACAGGTGTTCAGCACAATAGCTTTGTTCACTCAGAAATCTAGATTAGTGATTTAATCTTTTTTTTTTTTTTTTTTTTTGAGACGGAGTCTTGCTTTGTCGCCCAGGCTGGAGTGCAGTGGCGCAATCTCGGCTCACTGCAAGCTCCGCTTCCCGGGTTCACATCATTCTCTTGCCTCAGCCTCCCGAGTAGCTGGGACTACAGACACCCGCCATCATGCCCAGCTAATTTTTTGTATTTTTAGGAGAGATGAGGTTTCACCGTATTTGCCAGGATGGTCTCAATCTCCTGACCTTGTGATCAACCCGCCTTGGCCTCCCAAAGTGCTGGGATTACAGGCGTGAGCCACCATGCCCAGCCTAATCTTTTTTTCTAACACAACACATTGAAGAACATAATTCTGTCCATCATAGTGTCATGGAGAGATTTTCAAAATATGAAGAAAAGGAAGTCATATTAGAATCACTGAGAAATGGGGCAAGAACAGGTGTAGTTGATGTTTTATCTAGATTAGGTTTGCATACTGAGGAATCCAGCCCCACACTAAAAACCTGCATGTGATTTTTCAGGCCCCACCATATAGGCAATTACAAAGGCTAACCTGACAGGCCTCACAGGATAAAGCTGCCCCGCATCAGACTTAGTGTATAGCCGCTGGGTCAGTCGCATAGACCCTGGCCAAGCGATGATGAAAGGAGTACTCAGACACAGGTATGCAGTAAAAGAGCAGCTAGGGGACTGCCAAAGAGTGAGCAGTCTCAAACAGCTAGAGCTGATTGCTTTTATTTGGTTAAGGCCGAAAGCCTGGAGCAAACACAATCTGTGGGTAATTAGCATTATTGTTCCCCCTTTCAGGAATCAGTCATGAGCGAGGATGGTCAAAGGTCGGTTTCTGGACAACATGGGTAAACAAACCTATTTAGATAAATTCCCATACACTCCCTTGTACCTACTCCTCGCCCTCTGCCTCAGGGTAGCAGAACAGCTGCCTTCAGCTTATTCTCCCCTGAAGTTCTGCAGAGCCTTCCGACCTTTCAGAAGCCCTGCTTCTTTTCCTATAGCTTCTTTCACGACTCTGACCGATCCCCTACACATAGCCAATGCAGTGAATTCTCCAAGGAAAGTTGCAGTCAAGGATGCAGGTCTCTCTGGCAAGCCATGCTGTTACATATACTGGCAGTCCTAGCCCCGGAGCCTCTATTCCAAAGCTTGTTCATCTGAAGCTTTAGGCAAAGGTCGTCTTCAAACATTCTGCTGAAACCTCCTTACAGGGAGGGGAAGGTGGAAACCTTGAAATCACTTTTCCCCCCATTCTGACTCAGTACTTTTCCATTCCCAGCTTCTTTCAACCCCACTTCCCCTGCCTTGTCCTGCACCAGCCCCAGGGACTATAAATCCATAGAAGCCTTTTTGTTCAGAGCTTTTCAGGCAAAAGATGAGACAACCTCCACATAAGTTGATCTACCTGATTCTCAACCATTGTGCTGTACAATGGGGAAAAATGGAACAGCGAGGAATTGGTACTTCTATGTTCTAGCCTCTTGCTTTTATTATTGCAGTAAGTAATTAATGACTTGAGTAATACTCTTTTTGACTTGTTGCTTTTATTGACTACTCCAACACCTGGCAGCTCAGCTCTCCTCAGCTCAGCAGAGCTCCTGACATGTATCCCTCTTTGCCTAGCTGGTTCAGGTTTAAATCCCAACCCAACCAGCACACACATCATTATAAAACACAAAGCTTTCTGAAAATTATTTAACTACCTTGAGCCTCAGATTTCTCATCTAAATGGCAATAACAGCATTCATCTCATTCAACTTTTTTTTGGAAGGATTCCAGGAGATGGCTCATGTAAGAATCTTAGTAGTCTCAGTCCATGGTAGTAAGTCAATATTAATGATGACATTGGAGATTATGAAAATGATTATTTAGATTACTCAACACCAGGTCCCTTTAAAACCTACACACTTTTCTCTATAGAGGAGTTGGAGTTCAAGTGTTTAATTCATTTCCTCTCACTAAAAAATTAAACACCAATGTTTAAATAATGATGAGCAGGGAGTTCCAGAAAAATAAATAGTTTGAGCTCTGGATCCTCAATTGAAATTTTATTTGAATTCTGGCAAAAAGATGCATTGGTTCAGATTGCAAATCAAGTCCCTAACCTGAAGGCAGGGCCTTGGCGTTCATTTCAGGCCTTCATTTCAGTCTCAGTGTTCTGTTTGTTTTTGGTAAAATATTTTCAAGCTTTCCAGTTTACGGTATGGATTTTTGTTAAGAGCCATACTCTTCTAAAATATAATTTTTAATTTTCTTGTTTATCCTTAACCATATTTTATCATTCCAACCCCACACCTCCATGTGAAGAAGGTAAGATGGAAATACTGGAGACAAGATGACAAGAGATTGTGAAAGCTAGAAATGACTCCCTCTTCCTACTCTCCACATTGTCAGCCCTCTGAGAACACATTGGCCCAACTGCTTGTACTTTGTCAAAATGAATTCATCCCAATCTATTTATCATAAATAGATGCAAATATTTCCAAGATGCACCTGGGTATGCAGGCATCATAACCAACTAATTCAGTAAACAGAGAAAAGAGGTAAATTCTTTATAAATCTGCAGGGAAGCAGAAAAGACATTTCTAGAGATGAAATTATACAGCAGGGCTTCTTAGTTTAGGGACAGCAAGATTTCCTTGATAATTTTTCAGTTCTTCTTCATTCATCTATTCAGCCATTTATGCAGTAGTCATCGTGAGTGTTTGTATATGTAAGCTCTGAGCTAGATAACTCCATCGAACACCACTGCAACTTATCTCCAGCTGAGCCTGTTGGGTGAATACTTTTATCTGCATTGATTATCAATCCTCTTCGAGAAAGTAAAACATTCTACATGAGGTGTTTTACTTTATGTTGTTTAGTTTATTGAGTTGACTCCTCTGGGTAAACATAGTTATTTTGGCCATTATGAACACATAACCTCAATCAAAGAACTAATGAAATTTACATGGGAACAGGAAGCTATACGTGATTTTTTTTTTTTTTTTTTTTTTTTTTTTGCTATCAGCTAAGACATTTATTTGCCAGATTCTCTTAGTACCTACAACTTGTGAAGGATCCTTGGGGATATTCTATTAAATTATCAAAGCACTGATGAGAAGGTAATGGGAGTCAGAATGTAGTATACAAGAAGGAGCTTTGTCCCTTGATCAATTCAGGAAAATAAGAAAGTCATACCACAAGTGAATAACATTAACATAATCTTTTGGTTTATTTCATGTTCCATAAGATATAACTACTAAAATGGAAACGTGTCTTAGGATGCATTAATGGAAATAATAGATCCAGTAATATAACTTATTTGGTGAAAAAATGACTAGAATTATTTGAGTCTGGAATTCTTCTCCTAGTAAACAATTCAAGAAAATAACTACATATATTTGGTGAAAATTAGCAGAAGGTTAGAATTTAAGTATTTTTAAATTATAAAATAAATTATTTAATTCTCATATAAGATATTTGAAGCAGCTCTAGGTAAACTAGATAGAAAAGGTTGAGCTACAGACAGGACCAAAATTCCACTTAGTTTATTAACAGAAACAATAGGAAAATTAAAAACTAATAGTGGGAAGTGGACAGAGCAGATATTAAGATTAGATTTTTATAAGATGTAAATTTTCCTGTGTTTCTTTAGGATGGTTATCTCCAATAGAAAATGATAAAATTAAATTCTACGTACATTAAAGAAAAGTATGCTTTAAAATGACAAGTGATATAAATCCTATGCCTAGAATTGGTGGATCGGTTGGGAGCTACAACAGTAATTACGGGTCTCATTTTATTTAAATGATTTTTGGCAGATGTTCTTGGAAGAAAAACTGAAACCCAAAACGGCATTTGTAGTACCAGATGGATTTTATGAGTTAAATGTCTTATCCTTTGGACTGAAGAATTCACATATCTCTTTTTAAAGATCGATTAATAATTTATTAATGGGTAGGGTCACTCAACACAGATGCCATACAGGTACACAGCCAGATTGTTTCAAATGAACATCTGGAACCACTTGGCCTGGTATTAACTTTAGCCATAAAGCTAGTCTTATGCACAAGCTTACTACATGGCAGCAATGTGGACATTAACAAAGTATGAAATAGGAATATAAACAATTGCAGAATAAGATTAATAGAAACTTTTAAACTTTTTAAACAAAGACACAAATAAGGAAATTCACTCGACAATATTTATTGACCTCTTGATCTGTGTCAGAAATGACATAAGTACATTAGCATATCAGGTTCTGGCTTCCACTGCTAGGACTAAACTTGGTCCAATATGTGATTTCCAACCAAATTGGAAACTTGAAAAGGGAATCTGTCCCTTATTATGTCAGATAGATTTAGATGGAAAAAAAAATATGATACTTCTCCAGGTTTTCTGATGATCTGTGTAGTAACAGTACTATTATCTGCCTCCATCTTTTGAGTCAGCATTCTGAAATCCTGTCCAACCACCAAAAACAAATTGCTGCTTGCTTTGCCCTGTAGTGTCAGTGTATCCTGGAATTAATGCTGGTTATCTGCTCAGCTCCTCTAAGCTCCTCACTATTTCCCCTGGTTCAGCAGTAACATCTGTCATCCAGGAACCACTCTTTATCATTTTATAGAGGACTTGCATGGTGGGAGCTGACATATGTTACATGCTGCCTCTAAGACAGAAATTGTTCTATACACAAATGAGCCGGTAAAAGCCAGTCTAAACAAGGCAGCTTACCAAGCAAAACTCTCCCCAGATTATTTCTGTGTGATCCACCCTTTCCCCCATTATAACAGATACTTTTTTTCCTGTAATGTCAGACTCATCCCAGAATCATCCTGTATTTCTCTGTAGTTATCAGTCCCTTAACACAAAAGCTCCAAATTCTGAAGATTTTACCTCCTTAATATCTATCCTCCTCTTATTTTTTTCACAGCAACTGATTTCATTTATAACCTCATAGTATTTCCGGCAAAATATATGTCTGATTATGTTAAGTCAAGCTTCATATGGTACTTTCCTAAGGCCAAAGTCTAAATTCACTTACATGGAACCTAATAGGTACTCAGTAAATCATCACTGAGTTAATTTTATTTTGCCCTTTATATCTGGGTGTGTTTTCTCACCCATATTTTCCTGTCTTAGTCATTAACTCAGCCATCACCATCAGTTTCAGTTTTCCTTGGTTTTATGTGTCACATTTTGTCATAGAACAGTTGAATTCCCTTAAGTATCACTAGGATAAAATCAGAAGAAACATTTTCTACCAGGATAATGATGAATGCACGTATTAGTCAGGAGTCTCCAAAGAAACAGAACCAATAGGATACACATAGAGATATATAAAATGAGATTTATTATGAAAATTGGCTCATGCGATTATGGAGGCAGAGAAGGCCCACAATATGCATCGACAAGCTGGAGACCCAGGGAAGCTGGTGGTAGAATTCAGTCTGAGTCCAAAGGCTTGAAACCCAGGAGTCCTGATGTCCAAGGAGGAGAGAAGATGAATGTCTCAGCTCTAGAAGAGAGAAGAAATTCATTTCTTCTCTGCCTTTTTGTTCTATCGAGGCCCTCAGTAGATTGGATGATGCCTGCTCACATTGGTGAGTACAGGTCTTCCTTACTCATTTCACTGATTCAAGTGCCAATCTCTTCCAGAAACATTCTTACGGACACACTCAAGTAAGGTTTTCCTAGATATCCCTCAACCCAGTCAAGTCGACACCTGAGATTATCCATCCCAATGCCATTTTCAAGTTATACTGCCTCAAAAAATAATAAAGAGAAAATATAAAGTAAAATTTTTAAATTTTGAGTTAACCAGCAATGATTATGAAATAAGTTTTTGAAATTTGTCGACCTGTTGCTTGATGTCTCCAATCTTATTTTCTATTCTTCAAGCTTTAGAATAGAAGTATTGTGCTTACTCCACGCCACCTGCGCAGGTGCTTTGACCTCACCAGTGCCTATGGAAAGCTTATTGACTCAATTATCAATAGATATGAAATTCTTGCTCTTGATTCAGGGTAGGGCAATTCTTATATCTGCATTCTTGGAAAAGAGTGCATGCATGATCTTATGTCAATAAATCTATCATTTCAAATGTGTATTGTTATTGATCTAGAAAATATTCACCTTCACCAATTCCACACATCCACACACATACTTATAGTTACTCTGCTTGCCTGAACCTCATCTTTTGGCCCAGAGGTGTAAATAGAATTGGTTATTTAGTGGCGCCCACCCACCTTGCCCCACTTCTTCCAAGAACATGTTTTAAAAAGCACATCCAGCAATCCCACTGTTGGATTATATATCCAAAAGAAAATAAATCAGTGTGTTAAAGAGATATCTGCACTCCTATGTTTGTTGCATCATTGTTCACAATAGCTAAGATTTGGAAGCAACCTAAGTGTCCATCAGCAGATGACTGGATAAAGAAAATATGGTACATATGTGCAATGAAATTCTATTCCACCATAAAAAAGAATGAGATCCTGTCATTTGCAACAACATAGATGGTACTGGAGATCATTATGTGAAGTAAAATAAGCCACACACAGATAAACAAACTTTGCATGTTCTCATTTATTCATGGGGGCTAAAAATTAAAACAATTGAACTCATGGAGATAGAAAGTACAAGAGTGGCTACCAAAAGCTGGGAAGGGTGGTGGGTTGGGGGAAGTGGGGATGGTTAAGGTGTACAAAAAATAGTTCAAATGAATGAATAAGACCTAGTGTTTGTTCGCACAGCAAGGTGACTATAGTCAAAAATAATTTAATTGCACATTTGAAAATAACTAAAAGTTTACAATTGGATTATTTGTAATGCAACAGATAAATGCTTGATGTAATGGATACCCTATTTTACCCTGATGTGATTATTACTTACTGTATGCCTCTATCGGTATATCTTATGTAGCACTTAAATATCTCCCTTAAATACATCTAGTATATACCCACAAAAATTTAAATTTAAATTTAAAAATTTAAAAATAAGAAAATAAAAATTAAAAAGAAAAGGAAAGAAAAAAAGCACATTGCTCTCCTTGCCTTCTGCAAATTCTGTGGCCTTCTAGAGGCCCTTCCCTCAGAAAGCAGCCCTCACCACCCACCCCTTCCTTTGTTTTCAGGATAGTTACCTACGCCTTGAGCAGCAGATTTCAATGAGATGTTCCGTGAAATTAAGAAAGGTAATTGCAGCATTGAGCAAGAGAAACAGTTCACAGACTATCCTTAAGAAAAATGGTAGGAAGTACCCTGAGGTGCGAGGAAGGGAAAGAGAGAGAAAGAAAGAAAATATTATAGATTGAGATGGAAAAGCCAAATTGGTATTTACAGTGAAACATAGGAATATCCAAGTGGCAATGATGGCAGCACATGGGAACCTGGGGCAAAGGAAATGAAGAGAGGACAGCCATGAATTAATGAACTTCTGTAACATAACTATGCTACCTAGAACACAACCTTGCCTTAGAAGTCAGATAAGAGATGTATGAAGTTTTTAATGTTCATCATGAGTAGATGCAATTTCATAAGGGGAAAATGCTCAATATAAAAACAGACAAGGTTTATGAACAGGTAAGTCATCTTCTAAGGGGAGAAAACAGTCAATAACACAGGAAACTATATTTGGAAGGTATGAGTAATGAAATGAAATTAAAGTGATACATCACTTTTTACATATAGCATCATTTTGAATAAAAAGAACATATTACCATATTTTTTATTCCTCTTTCATATCCAAATGGTGGTTTTAAAAAAATGTACTTCCGTAGGTTTTTGGGGAACAGGTGGTATTTGGTTACATCAATAAATTCTTTTGTGGTCATTTGTGAGATTTTGGTGTACCCTTACCCAAGCAGTATTCACTGAACCAAATTTGTAAACTTTTATCCCTCACCCCCTTTCCACCTTCTCCCCCCGAGTCCCCAAAGTCCATTGTATCCTTCTTATGCCTTTGCATCCTCATAGTTTAGCTCCCACTTATGAGTGAGAACATAACGATGTTTGGTTTTCCATTCCTGAATTACTTCACTTAGTATAATAGTCTCCAATGCTATCCAGCTTGCTTTTAAAAAAAAAAAAAACAAAACAAAAAAACCCAAATCTACTCTCAGTTAAAGACAACTCCTTTACATTAAAACAATTGAATGGATTTCTACCAATACTTCTGAAAGTAATTCTAGATGACATTATCTATTTTTTGGAGGAGTGTACTTTTCAATTAGTTTAGTGATTTTGTCACGCTGTCCCTAGCTTTTGGCTTCCTAGCTGTGTCCTTGGAGCAGTGTCTCATTTTCCTTGTAATTCAGTTTGCTCTGTCTTTGGTCATATGTGAAATGGAAATGTTGGGTCACATTTTCAGTCTTCTTAGTCTAAGTCTTCCCCTACCACCTCCTTTCTAACTCTTCCCCAAGCAGGAGAATATCTAATCTGATATACCATAACTCAAAAACTCACTGTATGTTCAAAGTAGCTGTGCTTTAAAAGCCCATCTTTTTTATTCTTTTTCTTTTTAAATAAATATGCTAATAATGATAGATAACTCTTGTATAGTGCTTACCCTGTCACAGGCACTGTTCTAAATGGTACATATTTAACTACTCCATTAATCAACCTAAAACTTTATGAGAAAATATAATTTTCACCCCATTTTAGAGACTAGAAATATGAGATGAGTTAGAGAGAGGCTAACTAACTTTTCCAAGGTCATTCAGTTTCTGTGTGTCAGAGTCAGAGCTGAGCCAGACATTCTAGCTCAGAGTCCTGTGTTCTTGAGCACTGCGCCACGTACATCTCTTAGGTAACCATGGGTCAGAATAAGGAGGACCTTGCAAATAATTTACATATTTGGACCGTTTTTATTTGGCTTTATCTGAAACCTCATCCTGGAATTAGGTCGAAGGTTGTTACTACCATTAATATAAGGCGGTAAATAGAATTGAAAGTGTAATAATGTCAGCCTAGTGAATAGTTTGGCCTTTAAGTTAACTAAATCAATGCTTGCTCCCATCAGTTTCACAGACAACCATTCCAGTGGCTATAGGACGATTAAAAGAGAACAAAGGAGGATATGGGGGCATCAGCCTCACAGAAGTGGGTCAGGAAAGTCATACCTTTGCTTGATCTTATGCTAGATGCTCCTCTGCGTTAAGAGAAAGCAAAAACAGAGCAATACTTGTGAAGAAAAACGTGCTTCTCTTGACTCATCTTAGCACTGAATATGCTAATGGCCCTTCCGGACACCTACCTCAACAGAAACAATGCTAACCTGAATGAATAGATCCCAGGACATTCTTTTCGTAAACCCAGTCCAGGCTACATTCTTTATTTCATGTTTTGCCAAACACCATTGCATTAGAGGTCATTAGAAACTTGTCAGTATATTTAAAAATTCTATTCTGATTCTTTTTGTTCTTTTGTATGTGTGTGTGTGTACTTAATAATCCTCTGAGCTTGATAAGAGGGAATGTGGTGACTGAACAGAGTAGCATGTAGGTATTCTAAAGACTCTGACTGTAATTCCATCAAAATGCTACACTTATTCTTATCAAGGAATACAATCTAATTATCATCCAACCTATTATGAAATCCATTTCTGAACAGGTACCAACTAGAGGGATGTTCCTAGTTTAGATTTCATAGCTAAGTCTCTGCCTTTCCCTGTTTCTTGACTCTCAGACTTAATGAGTTAGAATACAGTAGCAAGCAAGTTGTAACTAGAGACAGAGGAGACAAGAAGGAAAGTCCAGCACTTGGCAAAGGCAGGGTAGATTCAGATGACAGCCTGGAAGCGGAGAGAAGCATAGAGCTGAAGAAGGATTATTAATAAGGTTTAGGGCAGAGGCAAATAATCATCTCCATCATTTTCTTGAGGGCTGGTCCAGAAAAGGGCCTATAATACTTAGCCACCCTAAGCAAATTCAATATTTTAAAATAGGTGACACATCTTAACTGGCTTATGACATCATGTCTCAGACACAGAATTGCATCTGGCCAGGCTGCAGCCCAAGCCATCTGAATGATGATGTATTTATAGTTTTGCATATTTTTCAAACAAGACATTTAATTAGTGCTTATTATTATGGAAGAGATAGCTTGGCAGCTTATTATCCCTCCCTTTGCTGCCTCCAAGCAGTCACAGAGGCTTCTGGACATCTTTTCTCCATGAATTCATACAAGACATGTGTTTGTTACTGAGCCATGGCAGCCATGCTGGATAAATCTAGGGGAAGGAAATATTCCAGTCCCAAAAAGTCCAAGTTACAGATGGTCCTGTCACGAGGCTGTGGCCAACACATCTTTCAGGTCTAAGGTGGATGGGAAGAATATTGAAGTCAAGGCCCAAAAGAGGTAATTTCCTTCCCTAGCATTTAACTTCCCACTGGTACAGGGGTTTAGAACAAAAAAATCATAGTGATAGCTACTGTATATTTAGGACCTACCATGTGTTGGGCACTGTGCTAGGTGCTTAACATATCTATTCATATGGTACATGGTGAGGCTGGTCCCACACTTTTTTGAACACTTTGTCCCTTAAAAAGAGACCAAATTGAGCTTATTGCAGGGAAATCTGACTTTGCCATCAGATGCTCCTCATGGGAAGATAATTAAAATGAAGAACTTTAGGAAAAGTACATTAAAATGAATATCAGGGAAGAGACTAAGGCCCTCTCTTTAAGATTGTTTTGTAGGAGTTGTAGGTCCATACAATGTCTCTGTAGAGTTTCCTTCAAAGACAATAGATGTTTCCATTGTCATCATTCTTGGGAAGGTCAATTCAGGGGTAGGAAACAGAGACGGGGAGAGCAGGATTAGACAATGAAGGTGCTCTACCCAGATGTCCCCTTAGATACTTATGACCATTTTTGCGACACCTCTGACTACCTGTTTTTGCTTTACACTACTTCTATTTGTGACTTCTTTGTATGAATACTCCTGGCTATTAGAACTGGAATTGTCTTCGAGGTTACATGCCTTTAGAGTGGCCATTACCTATTGACTAGTTGATGTAGAGTACATAACCCAGATCCTTTCCTCAAGTTAATAAAGATTATGAGGTGTAACTTACACTTCAGAGTGGACAAGGCTCATGCTGGGATTTTGCCTATAATTGCATTCTTGCCTAACTTCATCCCTTCCTTTCTTTTCATTGTCTTACAAATCCCTCTTAGAAGCAATTCTCTAATACATCTCTGGCGCATAAATTCTCATATCAGGATCTTATTTTAGGGAACATAAACTAAAACAATTGATGTGAGGGATAAATCTCCCACAGTTTCTTTGAACTCATGAACTTAATTTTGCCCATATTCTGGGAGTTAGAATTGCATATAGTGCTTACAGAATATGTGTGGAGGTAGCAACTGAAAGGAAAGTGAGGTCAGAAAAGGTAAGAGCTGCCTGTGGAGAGCACTGAAGAAAAGGAAGAGAAGCGACCTGAGAAAACCTACATAAATCAATATTGGCCTATACAGGAGTTTTAAGTTACTCTATTGCATTTACTTTCCACTTTACCAGCTCTCACAATTAAATCTAGTTAAAATTTATGCTAAGTATGCTTAAAAACTCTTAGTGGTATCAGTTCTTTCAGCCAAAGGCCACCAGAAATACACCTGCATTTAAACAAGTTGAATTTACTAAGCATTGCAGTGAGGGAGAAGGCATACCATGGGAAATCTCAGTGATTGGGCATTAGAAAGAACTTACTACAGAATTTGGGATTTGGTTGGATGATTTGGGGTGGGTCTAAGAAAGCAGGGTTTTCAAACACCGCATATTCTCACTCATAGGTGGGAATTGAACAATGAGAACACATGGACACAGGAAGGGGAACATCACACTCTGGGGACTGTTGTGGGGTGGGGGGAGGGGGGAGGGATAGCGTTAGGAGATATACCTAATGCTAAATGACGAGTTAATGGGTGCAGCACACCAGCATGGCACATGTATACATATGTAAGTAACCTGCACATTGTGCACATGTACCCTAAAACTTAAAGTATAATAATAATAAAATAAAAAGAAAGCAGGGTTTTGTGCTAGATTGGATGCTGTCAGAAAGCAGGGGCAACGCTATGATTAAACATCTCAATATACCTTACCTACCACAAAGATAAAACTAATTGGTGAAGAAATAGCAGCCACATATTTGGCTAAGGAGGGCATGTTTGGTACTTTGTGGGTGGCAGAGTGACCTTGCTTTTACCTGTGCTTAGATAAAATTACGAAATGTTCTTGTTTTGTGTCATTTTATTACGGTCTCTGAGTAACCTTGTCTTAGGTTGGTATCCTGTGAAGTTGTTTATGCTAAATAGGATAATCATTTGGCTATGCTGTGAGTGCCAGGCCAGCTTTCAAATGTCGGAGCTTCTCTTTTTTAATTATCCAGAATTTCTTATTACTTTTAGAATGAAGATGAAGTTCCTAAATACGTTAAAACACCTCTATAATCAGTTTCCTGCCAACTCTTCTGGTGAGATCTAGAATGATATTCACACTCACTCTACTCTAGCCACGTGGGAACCTTTTCTTGGTCTCTTGTGTGTGCTTCACAGATGCTTTATGCTTCCTAAAGCATAAAGATTCCTTTAACTTGGGATCATACTGTTCTTAAAATTTTACATGATGTTCTATTTAACTTTTTCTTCTACTCTTGACACTATCTCATATGAATGCTGTTGTGCTATTAAATAGTCTTTGCAACTATGAGTTTAATGACTGCACAGTATTTCATCTTGGACCTTTTTATGTTAGTTACCTGCTTGTGCATAACAAATTACTCCAGGACTTAAAAATAACAAGCATTTATCAGGTCACACAGTTTCTGAGCATCAGTAATTAGGAGGCATCAGCCAGGTGGTTCTAACTCAGGATCTCTCAGGAAGTTGTAGTCAAGCTGTCCACTGGGCTGCAGGCTCTGAGCACTCAGCTGAGGCTGGAGGATTTAATTCCAAGCTCACTTACCTGCCTGTTGACTGGAAACTTCAGTTTCTCACCCATGCGCTTATCCACAGAGCTGCTTTCAAGATGGCTTCTTTCTGAGTGGGTGACTGGAAATGGCCAAGGGGACGTAGGGTAAGGGGGTTATGCTGCCTTTTGTGACCTAGTCTTCAAGTTACATTCCATCATTTCCACCATATGTGATCCATTAGAAACAAGGCACTAAGGTCGATCTACACTCAAAAGAGAGGACATTACACAAAGATATGAACACCGGGACACTGGGATCACTGAAGCCATCTTGAAGGCTGACTACCATGTTTACCTTACTGTTTAAAGCTGTATAACTATATATAACGTTTTATGTAGCTTTGTGTAATGGTATATAAGTTTTTCTCTTCTGATATTTAGGCCTATTTCCATTTTTGCTATTTAAAAAGAAGTCATTAATTTTTTAATTTAAAAATATATGTTAAGTGTCTTGAAGTGCTAAGTACTGAATACAAATTTGTTTTATGGTGCAAAACAAATTGAAGTGAAACATTTTGCAGTTAAAAGTTTAAGACAGAAATCTTTCCTGTCACAATCTATAATTATTTCATTAAGGTAGAGTCCTAAAGTGAGATTATTGAAATAAAATATATAAATATTTAGGTACTTAATATATATTGCTAATTGGCTTTCATAAAACGTATATACATCAATATTCCCAGAAGCAGCAGCATCTCATTATAAAATTAATGGTTTTCAATATTCATATTTAATACATGACCACTTCTAAGGTAATAAGTAAAAAAATTATGTATTCTTGTTTCTTTAATCTGCATGTGCAATATTTGACTTGTAGAGAGGGGTTAAACACATTCTTTTTTTTAATTAACAGATTTTCTCATTGCTTTTTTTAAAGCTCTTCATAAGGCTATTAACTTTAATATCAGCAATGTTTGCTTCAAATATTAGTCTGTTTATAATAAATCTCTCAGTTTATAGTAGATCTTTAAGTATTTACAGGATGTTTAACATTTGGACATTTTATAATTTTGTAATGTCAAATCTATTGATCTTTCATTTTTTCTTGCTTATCAGTTCCCCCATTTTCAATTAAATACATTTTCTTTTATATCATATATAGCAATAAGATTTTAATTAAAAATGTTTTATACTTTGACATATCAGACATATATTTTGGTTAACTATATATATATGCATATATATGTATTATATATATGCATGTATAATTATATATATTTAATTTAAAATGTTTTATACTTTGATATCTGACATATATTTTAGTTAACTATATATATGCAATGAGGAGCCAATGCTTTTATTTCAATGTATTGAATATTCTTTCACTTCTCATTAGCTTGGAAGGTTTCTGAAACCATACTAGATTCTTATATAAGCTGTAGCTACTCATTAGTCCTCCCATTAACCCAAAGATGCTACGAACATAACACATTCATTTAAAATGCTATTAATTAATCCAAAGGACTTTCCCCACGCCTTTTTAAAAATCTTTTATCTTTGTAAGGCTTCTATGCAATCCCTGGTTAGGGTCTTTCTGGGTACTTTATGATTTGTTTGTTTTCTAATATATAGTTCTCTTTTGTGTTATAACTTCTAAGAGAAAGCTGTTGTTTCATCTTATATGTAACAACATTACTGACAATATTTTGGTAAGTTTAGTGGTTTCAGTTGGTTTTCATGGCATTTCTATGTATATAATATTTCATAATAATGAATTTTTTTAACTTCAACTATCTAATGATTACAATGTATTTTTATAGTATATTATGTGGATCAGAATGTCTGGAACAAGCTTAAAAGAATTAAAATTAGTGGGGAATTTATTTTATTTGTGAACTTGATGTGACATGTCCAGCAATTCAATACTCACAAAATTTTGAAAATCTAATGTCAAAGTAAGACAGAGTAAACCTTGAAGGAAAGCAGAAATATTTTACTGTTCTGCACATCTCCTACGCTCATCACTGTTAGACACGTCATTGTTTTCTAAAATGAGGACACCGTTGATAACTCTGCATATAGGCTTTGCTTTTCCTCTGTTAACCTGTCCCAGTGATTATCATGTTTCAGTGCATCTAAGAGTTAGCCAAAACCATGTAAGCTCAACCTCATGTGCAATATAAGAACTACTCAGAGTTAATCATGACAATGGTGATTTGAGACTTTTATACTGACTTTAGAATATAACACAACTCTTTTTAAATATAAATAAACATCTCAAAGTTTATACTCCTTCATAGCACTTCACAGAGTAACTCCTTTATATAATATTCATTATTATTCAATAAGTTACTCTTCTACCAGACCCTCAATTCTATCAGAGAAGGATTCACACTTCTTTCCATCTATTGTCATACCTATATTAGTTTGCTACTGCTGCTGTAACAAATTGTGACACACAGTGCATAAAACAATATAGATTTATTAAGTTCTGTCTGGTATCTGATGCAGTTGTCACTGGGATAAAATCAAGGTGTCAGCAGGGCTGTGCTCCTTTCTGGAGGCTCTCAGGGAGAATTGGTTTTCTTAACTTTTCCAGCTACTAGAGGCCTTGGATGTTCCTTGACATTTGGCCCCACTCCTAAATCTTGAAAGCCAGTGATGTGGGTTAAGTTCTTCTCACTCTAACCTCTATTTTTCCCTTTGTCATCTACTTTTAAGGACACTTAGGATTAGATCAAACCACTCAAACATTTCAGGATAATCTCCTCTATTTTAAGGTCAGTTGATTAGTAACCTTAATTCCATCTGCAATCTTAATTCCTCTATGCAATTTAAGGTAATAGATTCACAAATTCCAGGGATCAGAATCTGGATATTTTTAGGGACCATTATTCAACATATCACAATACTCAATATGCCTACCATAATTGGTACTAAATAAATATTTGTCATATAAATGAATACACGAATGAATGAAGACTACAGACTTAGTTTACTCTTTAAATAACAGAGAAGCTTCCCAATATTTTTAATTTTTGAAAACTTTTAAAAACAATAGCTGTGAAAGTTTCTTTTTTAATACATTTTACATATTCTATTATCAACATTTTTTTATGGAGTCTAATAATGAGCTAATAGATTGACTATTAAGCCATTGTGCATTCTTGTGTAGTCATGGGACTAATAAATCTGGTTGGCGATTTCTTAAAGATACTTACACACTGATGAGACACATGCTATATTAGATTTTAGTATTATAGTTTATTCACTTAAAATGATACTAATAGCTTATATATGATAAATGTATAAATGTTTATTATCTGCTCCACACTGGGACAAATTGTAAATATTGTAAATGTTTACGGCTATTCTCTTCCTATCCTCATGTTCAATGTATAAAATTTTATAATCAGTCCTCACAACAATTCTATGTAGCAGGCTTCATTATTGTCTTTATTTTATAGATGACTAAAATTAGTTTCATAGACACTAAGTATTTTGGCTATTGTTATGGCAAAATTGATGTTGGTAGATACAACACACCAACTCTGGTCCTTTTGAGATAATAATCTATGCTACTAACCACAGTGTTCTATTAATTGGTACATTTTGTCTTGGTCTGTCACCCAGGCTGGAGCTCAGTGGTGCGATCTTGGCTCACTACAACCTCTGCCTCCTGTATTCAAGTGAGAGCAACCTGCTAATTTTTGTATTTTTAGTAGAGACAGGGATTCACCATGTTGGCCAGACTAGTCTCAAACTCCTGACCTCAAGTGATCCACCCACCTCAGCTTCCCAAAGTGCTGGGATTACAGGCATGAGCCATCATGCCTGGCCTAACTGGTGCATTTCTTACCATGTTTTTTCTGTGGTTGTTCTGAAATAGTCTATATGACATTTTTTCTTAGAAAATTTCAAAGAGTATACCTTTAAAGCCTGGACTTAGAGGTCTTTCTAGAACAAACTTCTGTTATAACCTGTTTAGTGACTTTCATTTTGCCTGGATTAACCTGGACTCTCCTCACTGCCCCTTATTTCTTATTTGATCATTAAATCCTTCAACAGCTTTGAACCCAACAGTACATTTTTGCCAACAAATCTATTGGGTACATTATTGTCACTTCTCTCATTGAGTTAAGTCCTATTCCAGAAGCCATCAAATAAAGTAAAAAGAACAACTAAATACATAATTAAAATTACAATTAGTGTTGTGCAGAAAATTAATACATTGCAAAAGAAAGCAATAAAAGGGGTGACCTAATTTACAGAGGTCAGGAAGGTCTCTCCCACTCCCTGTACCTTGAGAAGATGACTTTTAACCCGAGATCAAAATAATGGGAATGAATCAACCCAATGAGGAGGAGCCAGTCATGCTTTCCATCCTCCTGAGACTGTACAGTGATGGTCTAACATCTTCTTTTGGTTATGAAAATTTAAAAAGAAAATTATAAGCATGTTCTCCCTCCAAGTATGTGTGATGAAAATCCCTTTCCCTTCTTTTGCAAGGTTTTTCATAGCTTCCTGGTTGGTATTACTCGCTATTTGTCATTCTAAAGAGTAAAAGTTTACCCCAGATCACATTTTTGTCAATAAACAGGATGAGTACATTTTTTTTAGTCTTGCTTTTTGCCAGTTTAGGGGTAGGCCATTATAAACCCTCATTTATAATACACATATGGCTCTATGAAAATATGACCAATTTAAGTAAAAGTTTTATCCTACCAGTTTAGATATTAGAATACTTTTTTTTTAAATTAATTCAAGATGGATTAAAGACTTAAACATTAGACCTAAAACCATAAAAACCCTCGAAGAAAACCTAGGCATTACCATTCAGGACATAGGCATGGGCAAGGACTTCATGTCTAAAACACCAAAAGCAATGGCAACAAAAGCCAAAATTGACAAATGGGATCTAATTAAACTAAAGAGCTTCTGCACAGCAAAAAAAAACTACCATCAGAGTGAACAGGCAACCTACTCATCTGACAAAGGGCTAATATCCAGAATCTACAATGAACTCAAACAAATTTATAAGAAAAAAACAAACAACCCCATCAAAAAGTGGGTGAAGGACATGAACAGACACTTCTCAAAAGGAGACATTTATGCAGCCAAAAAACACATGAAAAAATGCTCACCATCACTGGCCATCAGAGAAATGCAAATCAAAACCACAATGAGCTACCATCTCACACCAGTTAGAATGGCAATCATTGAAAAGTCAGGAAACAACAGGTGCTGGAGAGGATGTGGAGAAATAGGAACACTTTTACACTGTTGGTGGGACTGTAAACTAGTTCAACCATTGTGGAAGTCAGTGTGGCGATTCCTCAGGGATCTAGAACTAGAAATACCATTTGACCCAGCCATCCCATTACTGGGTATATACCCAAAGGACTATCAATCATGTTGCTATAAAGACACATGCACACGTATGTTTATTGCGGCACTATTCACAATAGCAAAGACTTGGAACCAAGCCAAATGTCCAACAATGATAGACTGGATTAAGAAAATGTGGCACATATACACCATGGAATACTATGCAGCCATAAAAAATGATGAGTTCATGTCCTTTGTAGGGACATGGATGAAACTGGAAATCATCATTCTCAGTAAACTATCACAAGGACAAAAAAAACCAAACACCACGTGTTCTCACTCATAGGTGGGAATTGAATAATGAGAACACATGGACACAGGAAGGGGAACATCACACTCTGGGGACTGTTGAGGGGTGGGGGGAGGGGGAAGAGATAGCATTAGGAGATATACCTAATGCTAAATGACAAGTTAATGGGTGCAGCACACCAGCATGGCACATGTATACATATGTAACTAACCTGCACGTTGTGCACATGTACCCTAAAACTTAAAGTATAATAATAATAAAATAAAAAAAAGAATAGTTTTTATGGAACAATTCAACATACGTCCACAATTCCAAACATACAACGGATCACAATTCGGCCTCTAACATCAGGCTTTAAGAAGGTATTTCACAGGATTATCTTGGACTTTTTGTAGAGACAGTAGTAAAGACTGGTACTATTTAAATGTGATCTTACCAAAGTTTAAATAATAAATCTCAACCTTTTTCTCTTGTCAGTTTTTCTTTTCTGTTATTGTGTTTTATTTTTAATTCTCACAGAGTGACTAATAAAATCAGTCACAGTGAAGCACTTGGCACTTAGTTTTAGATGGCAGTTATTGATACAGCAAGCTGGATCAATCTAAGATGTGTATTAGAAAGGTGAGCATCATTATACACAGCTCCTGATGTGGATAGGATTGAGCTGGTTTTAAAATACCAATGTTGGTTGGTATAGTGTTGAATGTCTGCAAGTTAGTAAGAGAAGTGACAAAGCAGCATAATAAAAAGAACACACGTAACTGCCTAGGAAACTACAAATGACAGAATGTAAATACTATATGTTAAACATTTAAGTGTTTTGCAGGAAATTCTGCTGCTATAAGTGAATGAGCTATTGTGCTATTTTTGAATGCTAATCTCCAAGTTTTTGGAATGCAAGATAGTCAAAGGGATTAGCAAAATTGTGATAAACTCTGAAAGTCCCACTGGATGTAAAATCATTTTGGAGGTAATTAGAAGCAAGGTGCAAGTACCAAATTAAGTATTTATATACTACTCCCCAAATATTTGGAATATTTATAACCAAGTTGGAATCATCTAAAGAGAGATCTCATTATTTCACATGGAATGTTCACTCGTGGCTGTGACTAAATTGTTTTCAGAAGTAGAAGGCTCCAATTACAAAGTCATTCATAAATCCCTAAATGCCTCCCATAAATATAGTGACATCCAGCTATAAATAAATGCCCAAATATTATAAAATAATTGATTTTGCAAAGTAACACTGGCGCAATACAACTTATGCATGGAATTGACTGTATCTCTGGAGAATCAGATTTCTCATCTGTAAGAAGAGAAACAATGCATATTTTACAGAAATGTTATAAGCAACTAAAATTCAGTGATGCCGGGGAAGTCTGAGCAGAAAGCCAGGCTCTCTGGAAGTGCTAAAAAAAATTATAAACCCAAGAATAAGTTCAGAATTCTCAGTCTGCTATTTAAATTTTCTTATATTTTTAAGACTTCTGCTCTGCAAAAGAAACTATTAGAAAAATGAAAGTCAAGCCACAGACTGAGATAAAATATTTTCAAAACACATATTTGACTAGAGTATTATTGTGGAATATAATTGAAAAACCCATCACAGAAATGATGAAGAAGTTTTAGCCAAAGATGGCATTAGTGTGGATAGATGTTAGATGACGGATATAAATTCTCAAAGTACAAGGGCTCAATATGGCTTTACTTCTTCCACAAAGCCCAGTAAAAGTGTACTGATGTTATTATCCCTTATTTGGTACAGACAGATGATTTTAAAAAACAAAGATAACTTTGGGAGGCCGAGGCAGGTGGATCACGAGGTCCGGAGATCAAGACCATCCTGGCTAACACGGTGAAACCCCGTCTCTGCTAAAAATACAAAAAATTAGCTGGGCGTGGTGGCGGGCGCCTGTAGTCCCAGTTACTCGGGAGGCTGAGGCAGGAGAATGGTGTGAACCCGGGAGGTGGAGCTTGCAGTGAGCCGAGATCATGCCACTGCACTCCAGCCTGGGCAACAAAGCGAGACTCTGTCTCAAAAAAAAAACAAACAAACAAAAAAAAAACAAAACAAAACAAAAAACAAAGATAAAAGTCCTAGAAAACAAAGCCACTCTACCCCAGGCTGATAATTACTGTGGACCACTATTCTTTCCAAGATAAAAAAAAAATGGGTTAAAATATTTATGATACATTATAGCACCAAGTACATGAAATTTTACACATAATGGAACACATACTGGGCAGCTGAAAAGGAATATATTTTGTGGTCAGGAGGTAAGCGTTCAGCTACATACTTGCCATTCCTACAACTACCCAAGGAGCAGTGTTGACTATGGAAGAGAAAACAATCCCTGTGATAATTCTCAAGCATGTTGCTTACTGAAGTCTGAAGTATAAAAACCAAGCTCTACTCATATAGGAAACAAAAAAACACTTTTCTCATCCTTGTTTATATTATCACAAGTCACCTACAAACAAATGGCCTTTTATAAAGTCACGGAGCAGTTTATCAGGGGGGTATGGCCAGAGAAAATACAAAGAAATCGTATTTAAGAGTCCACTTTCTCTTTCTTTCTCACACTTTTCTAAAGCCCTGAGAAATAAGTTATTTGGAATTTCTAAAATCATGTTGTGTATGACACACATTGCTCCAAAAGGATGAGCATTTTGCAGGTACTTTTGTGTTCTTAGATCCTAAAAACCCAAATAGCTTTTCCCCAGGCCTGCCCTATGTCTGCATTTTTACTTCTCATGTTGTTATTTTGAGCAAAGGAGATATTTCCCATAGTTCTATGCTATTGCTATATAGGGCATTCTTAATACAACAGAGAGTCATGGTGATAAGAACATGGCCTCAAAGTCAAAATAAGCATGTCCTATCATTAGCAAACTAATGGCCTCCTAAAGAAGCTCACACCCTAATCCCTGGAAGTTGTAATGACTATATTCTATTATTCGGTGAAAAAGACCTTGCTTATGTGATTAAATCTGAGGATCTTGAAGTGGAAATGTTATCCTGTATTCTCTTGGTAAGCCCAATTTAATCACGTGAGTCCTTAAAAATGGAATAAAGAGGCATAAAGGTAGGAAAGAGAGACGGCTGCATGAGAAGAATTGGTGCTGGTTATGTAGGGACCGAGGACCTGAGAAAGGCCTCTGAGAATTAAAGGAGACACAACAGAGAGCCAGTAAAGAGATGGAGACTTCAGTCCTACAAATGCACGGATCTAAATTCTACCAATACCCCAATGAATAGCATACAGAACCTCCCCTAGATCCTCCAGAATGCAGCATTGCTAACAACTGAATCTTAGCCTAGTGTGATGTGTCAGACTTCTGACCCACAAAAATGTAACACAAAAAATGGTTTCACCAAACTACTAAATTTGTGAAAAGTCACTACAACAGCAAAGGAAAACTAATAGAGGCTCAAACCCTGCTCTCTACTGTCTAGCCTTGGGAAAGTGACTGAAACTCTATGAGCTTCAGTTTCCTCATCAAGAAAATGATGATATTAACAGTATCTCAGATAATTGTGACAATAAAATCAGAAAATATACAAAACACTTCATATGTCTAGCATATGAAAAGCCTAATTAATATTAGTAAAAGCTTAATTAATATAAGGTTAATTAATATAAGTAAAAGCTTAATTAATATTAGTTGTGATTGCCCTTCTATGGAACCAATACTTTTAAAAATAGATTAAAAAGTCTTGTGTTCAAAACGTCTGAGAAAAGCTGGATTAACTTTTTAAATTTAATTGAGGTATAATTGATATACAAAAACTAAACATATTTAATGTATACAATTTAATGAGTTTGGACATATGAATACACTGATAACACCACCACCACAATCAAGATAATAGACATTGTATTAATCTGTTTATTACAAGTTTTCTCAGAGCACTTAGTACATGCATATACTTGTTGAATTTCCAAGAGGATATATACTCTGCAGTGTTTTCTAAAAGTTTTGACTAGGAAACCTCATTTTGCAAATATCGTTTTGTACCTCTAAGAACATGCTTTGGGAAATGATGGACTAAATTTTGAAGACTCACATTGCTATGGACTGGATATTTGTGACCTACCAAAATTCATATGTTGTAGCCCTAATTCCCAGTGTGTTGGTACTGAGAGGCAGGGCCCTTGGGAGACAGTTAGGTTTAGATGAGATCATGAGAGTAGAGCCTCCCTGATGGCATTAATGCCCTTGTAAGAACAGGAAGAGACCACAGCCCTCTCTATTCCTCTCTCTACCATGTGAGGATATAGCAAGAAGACTGTATCCTATCTGCAAACGGGAAGGAGGGCTTTCAAAAGACACCAAATCCGCTGGTACCTTAATCTTGGACTTTACAACCTCCAGAAGTTAGAAATACATTTTTGTTGTTTAAGCTCCCAGTGTTTTGTAATCATAGCCTGAGCTGACTAAGACACATAAAATGCAAACATCCTCTGAGAAGGGTAATATGTTAAGCGATTTATTATTAATGTTGTTGGTATAGGAATATAAAAACTTTAATAACTTATAAGTAATATTTATATTCTATTTTGATGAAAAAGCTTTGCTGGAATTTACTTTAGAGTCAAAGGGCTGGTAGCAATGATTATCAGAATATCAATCACGGCTAAAGTAGGTGAAAAAAATTCTGCCTGTCAAAACATCATGAATTAGAGTAGTCTGGAGATCTCTATATTGTTCACAAATACTGTGGAAGGAAGATTTTTATCCCCAAGATTATCTACGACTCAAGGATACAGATGAAGTCAAGAGGCTTTGAGAAGTTATATCTCACTGTGTACAAAATGTTCTTTTCCAAAGTATATTGAGGATATAAAGTAGGTTATACAGGTTTGGATGCAGCTGAAAAAAGAGATTATTGGCTTTCTATTGGCAAAAGTCATTATTCTAGAACCACAGAGTGGATGCTAGCCGCAAAGTAAACATTCTTTGCCATTTGCAGACTTTCTTCCTCATTCCTCCCCAGTAAATGTTTTAGATAATTGGCTATCACTAGGCTTAGGAGATCAGGGACCAATCAGTTGCACATGAAAACAAACCTCACTAGCAATAAAATGCACATAGTCCTAGTGATGCCTAATTTTATGTGTCAACTTGACTAGGCCACAAGGTGCTGAAATAGTTGGTCATTGTTCTGAGTGTGTCAGTGAAGCTGTTTCTGCATGAGATCAACATTTGTTGTTTGTTGTTGTTGTTTTTTGTTAAACAAACAACTGTGTCCCCCAGGCTGGAGTGCAGTGGCATGATCTCAGCTCACTGCAACCTCTGCCTCCCGGACTCAACTGATTCTCATGCCTCAGCCTCCTGAGTAGCAGGAACTACAGGCACATGCCACCATGCCTGGCTAATTTTTGTATTTTTAGTAGAGATAGGTTTTCACCATGTTGGCCAGGCTGGTCTGGAACTCCTAGACCTCAAGTGATCTGCCCACCTCGCAAAGCACTGGGATTACAGGTGTGAGCCACCGCACCTGGCCAATATCAACATTTGAATTAGTTGACTGTGTTAAGCAGATTGCCCTCCCTAATGTGGATGGGCTTCATCCAATCAATTAAAGTACTGAATAAAATTAAAAGCCTGAGTAAAAGAGAACTCTTTCTCCCTGACTACTTAAGCAGAGACATTTGTCTTCGCCGTCAAATTCAAAAGGAAACCTTAACTCTTATTGGGTCTTGAGCCTGCCAGCTTTTTGGACTGGAGTTTACTCCATTGTCTCTCTCCGTTTCCAGGTCTTTGGACTTAAACTGGAACTATACAGCAGCAGTCCTGAGTCTCTAGCTTGCTGACTATAGATTCTCAGACTTCTCAGCCTCTATAATTACATGAGCCAATCCCTTATAATAAACCTCTTTCTCCTTTTCTCTTTCTCTCTTTTTTCACATGCGCACACACACACACACACACACACACACACACAGTCACGTGCTGCATAATGAAGTTTCAGTCAGCGTTAGACTGCAAATACCATGGTGGTTTCATAAGATTATAATGCACATGAAAAATTCCTATCACCTAGTAATGTACCCATCATAATACTGTAGTGCAATGCATTACTCATGTGTTTGCAGTGATGCTGATGCAAACAAATCTGCCCTGCCAGTCATATGAAAGTATAGCACATTCAGTTTTCTACTGAAGCAGCTACGTTGTCTAGGGTATATATTCTGGGGTTCATCATCATGCACCAGAAAATTTTAGGACACGGACATACAGAGAGTTTAGGAACAGAGGTTTAATAGAAAGAAGAGAAGAGAAAGAGAAACAGCTCTCTCTATAGACAAAGGGGTCTCCGAGGAGAAAGGACCTGTGGCAGATGCACTAGATTTTATAGTCAGGTTTGAGGAGGTGATGTCTAATTTACATAGGGTGCACAGATTGGTTCAATCGGGTATGACGTTTACATAGTGCACAGTGAAGGCTGGCCACCCCACCCAAATCTCATTATGCAAATGAGCTTTCCAGCTGATCCCTGCCATCTTGTCTGCTCCTTACTACACACGTGGCTGGCAGAGAAGGGAAGATGGAGCTGCCATTTGGAACTTGTCTCTCTCTGGTTCCTGCCGGCATTCACTCCTGCAAGCTCCCAGCTTGCTTGTCTATGTCTTTAGCTCAACTTTACAGGCAGCTTTTTGTTAGAAAATGACTTGAAGCTGCTTTTCATTAAAAAGAAAAGCCTTACTGAAGACTCCCATACCCTTACTATCTGCCTGAGTAATTTCCTCTTAACTCCCGTATCAGTATGATATGTAATAATTGATAATGATAATAAACAACTATGTTACTGGTTTATGTATTTACTAGAGTATACTTTAATCATTATTTGAGAGTATAATCCTTCTACTTACAAAAAAATGTTGACTGGGAAACAGACTCAGGTTGGTCTTTCAGGAGGTATTCAAGAAGAAGGCATTAGTATCATAAGAAATGACAGCTCCATGCATGTTATTAACCCTGAAGAGCTTCTAGTGGAACAAGAAAAGAAGGTGGAAGACAGTAATATTGATGATCCTGACTATGTGTAGGTGTAGGCCAATATGTGTGTTTGTGTCTTCATTTTTTCAAAGTTTAGGATTAAAAAGCTTTAAAAGTTAAAAAAATTTTGAAATCAAAAATAGAAAAAAGCTTATAGAAAAAGCATATAAAGAAAGAAAAATTTTGTACAGTTGCATAATGTGTTATTGTTTTCAGTTTTGTCATCATAAAAGAGTCAAAAAGTTTTAAAAAATTAAAAAGCTTATAAAGTAAAAAACTTACAGTAAGCTAAGGTTAATTTATTATTGAAGAAAGAAAGACATTTAAAAATAAATTTAGTGTAACCTGAGTGTACAGTATTTATAAAGTCTGCAATCATGTACAATAATGTCCTTGGCCCTCCCATTCCCTCACCACTCACTCACTGACTCATTCAGAGCAACTTCTATTCATGGTAAGTGCCTTATCCAGGTGTATTATTTTGTACCTTCCGTACTGTATTTTTAGTGTACCTTTTCTATGCTTAGATATATTTAGATACACAAATACCATTGTGTTACAGTTGTTTACAGTATCCCATACAGTAACATGCTGTATATATCTGTAGCCTAGGAGGAATAGACTATATCAGATAGCCGAGGTGTATAGTAGGTTATAGCACATAGATGTGTATACGTAAACTCTATGAGGTTCACACAACAAAAAAATTTCCTAATGGTGCATTTCTCAGAACATTATCATTAAGTGATGTGTCTATCTAGACAGATATCTAGATACCTAGACCGATAGATATCTAGATATAAATTGATTTGTCTGTATCTATATATATTTACATCTACATCTATATCTATATCTAGAGAGAGAGAAGTATATGTATGTATGTACATATTTTCTATTGGTTATGTGGTTCTATTTCTTTGGAGAACCCTAACTAATACAGATTTTGGTACTTAGAGTGGTTCAAGAGGAATAGTGTTTTAAGGATGAGGTTTCTGAATTGGTTCTGAGTTTTCTTGAATTGGCTCTTTAATCTGACTATATTTAAAGATGCTAATGACTCTATTTCCAGTAGCAAAGAGAGCACTCATAGTCCATGGTGTGACCTGGCAGTAGAGATACATAAAATATCTACATTGAAAGCAACCACTTATAAGAAGCAAGGATCTGGATGACTATGTATACGATACTTTTGAATATTTTTGGCAAACTAACAAACATAGGGAAGTTGGCTGTTTGTTCCCAACATCACTGGGCAAAGTGGGAAAAGAAAAACATCTCAGATCCCAGCTCAAGTACTGCATGAATTCAGTCAAAAGGCATTTCAATCTGTCATCCACATTTCCTGCTTTTTCTATTTTATTTTACTCAAGAGCACCATGTCTTATCTACATTCTCTGAAGGGCTTTCTTGATTGTTATAGTGTAGTCTTCCCACAGTGCAAGGCCAAACTCTTTTTCCTTAATTAACAAATATATCAATTTGGAGTCAGTTCAATTTCTATTAATACTATTCAGTTTCCGTTTATTAAATTACAAAATGGAGAAACATATCACTTTTCAGGTCCTGGTAAAAATGAGAGACATAGAGTAAACATTGTAGACTGGCCTAATGTAAGAACTTTTGTAATCATTCAAAATGTTAAAATACTGAATAAAATATAAAAAACAACAATGAGGGCTGGGCACAGTGGCTCATGCCTGCAATCCTAGCATGTTGGGAGGCCGAAGCAGGTGGATCACTTGAGGTCAGGAATTTGAGACCAGCCTGGTCAACATTCTGAAACCCCGTTTCTACTAAAAATACAAAAATTAGCTAGGCCTCGTGGAGGGCACTTATAGTCTCAGCTACTCAGGAGGCTGAGGCAGGGGAATCACTTGAACCTGGGAGGTAGAGGTTCCAGTGAGCCAAGCTCGTGTCACTGCACTCTGCACTCCAGCCTGGGTGACAGAATGAGAGTCCATCTCAAAAACAAAAACACAAACAACAAAAACAGTGAAAGTTAAACACATACAGCTAAATTAGAAAACTATAAACTCCTATGGAAACAAACAAAAACTTCAAGTGGTGACAGTAAAACAGAGGTTTGATCTAAAAGGCTCATGATTATATTGAAACCAAGAGAGATACTTTAACATCTAGAGTATGAACTTCTCACGCTGTTGAGAAACACCACATAAGGCCTCCAGGTCATGTCAAAAAGTTTGCTGCATTCAAAATAACTGCACCAAGACAAAAGGACAAGGAACTGGCTCCCTGTGAAGCAAGAACCAGAAAAATGAGTTCACTCACTACCCTGGGAAGAGGGAAAGAAGTTTATTAAGTTTACAAAGCAGCTCGTAGAAGGCTGTGAAGGAAGATGAGATGAGAACATCATGCTTGTGCCTCACAGGACACCAGAAGCCACATTTATTTCATCCAACTGGATACTGAGAAATTAACAGAAGAACTGGTCCATATCTGGTGAAAAGTAGAAGGTCCCATCAGAATAAAATTAGGAACTACCCTATAACTGAACTCTTGCTTTGATTAAGGCAAGTGTTATTCCCATGGAAAACAAATCCATAGAAAATGACCTTGAAATAAATGACCTATAGGAGGAAATGACTCAGAGTGATTGGAGTATTAACTAAATCAGAAATCCTCAAAGTTACACCCTAAGAAGGAGAGATAACAAAACAATCAGAAAGAAACTTTTAAATGCATATATTGAAAATCTTCATGATATAAAGAAAGGGAAAAACAAGCATGAAAAGGAAGAATTTAAAAATAAAGCAAATATAATTATTTAAATATGTATATATACATGCACATACACATATGTAATGCATATGAATGTATACACATAAGCTTTGAAATAAAAAAGCAACCCTTGTTTAGACAGTAGACTAGATAAAGTTGAAGACAAATGAAAAAGAGAGTAGATCTCAGGAGTGGCACATGTTAGCGCACACATTGATGGAAAATAAGAGGCAGAAGTCAAGTGATATGAAGGTAGACTAAAAGCTTCAATATGCAAGTGAAAATATAAATAGAATGAGAGGGAATTTCTGAAGAAATAATTATTGTGAATTTTTCAGAATAGATATGATACCTAGTGAGAAGAGTCTCTGAAAAGACCAGAGATTGAATGCTTTAATAAGGAAACGGTTAGGATTTTTTAGGAGTGCAATAACATTTGCTAAAATAGATGAGATAAATTTAGGCAATGTAAGATTCAAGTGAGTCTAAGCAGGTGCTTGGATGTAATTCATCAAGTAAACACAATTAATGAGAAATTATTCATCAGGAAACTAACATTATCAGACTTAAGACTTTGAAAAGGTAATGTTATAATATTTCAGAGTGGGATGTTGGTGGAGAGAGTAGGATGTTGTGGGTACCAGAAAGTAGAAATGATCTAGAAATATTATACTGAAAATCTTAAGTGTACATTGGCAGCAGGAATTAAATGAATTGGGGAGAATTGAGGCCAGTCACACAGGTATTAATTAGCAATATTCTAAAAAGAATACAAGACTCTAACAACTATGTAAATGGGATTGTTAAAAATAACTTAGAGATTCAGATGTGAGTCATTTGGAAATGAGGGTTACAAAAAAAGAAACATTTAAGTCAGGAGTGGAAACAGGGTTATATTCTAATTTTGTTATTTTCAATGGGAGATAGGGTTTAAGGGGAGGAGGGAAGGAGAGGGGGGAGAAACAATTATTTCAATTTTGAGTATATTGTATTTGAGTATATATCAGGTAGTTAATATTCAATTGTCAATAATAACAGGGAGTTTGGAGGCACAAGAACAAATTTAGGCCAGGTGAAAGAAGTATGAATTATTGTCAAGAAGTAATACATGTAATATTTGCAATCATAAAATACAGCCAAGAACAGATATTGGGGGAAATCTATTGATAACTTTTATGTACTCCCACAACATGAAACATTCTATCTTGGACATAAACTGTTCTCAGAAAATAATGTTATTTTTGTTGACACATAATTTGTGTACATATTTGTTGGGTATACGTGATATTTTGTTGCATACATGGAATGTATCATGATCAAGTCAGGGTATTTAGAATATCTACCACCTCAAGCATTTATCATTTCTATTTATTGGGAATATTTCATGTCGTCTCTTCTAGCTATTTTGAAGTATACAATACATTGTTAACTATAGTTACTCTACTCTGCAATCAAACATTAGAATTTATTTTTTCTGGCTGGGGCACGGTGGCTCACGCCTGTAATCCCAGCACTTTGGAAGGCCAAGGTGGGCAGATCACTGGAGGTTGGGAGTTCAAGACCAGCCCGGCCAACATGGTGAAACCCCATCTCTACTGAAAATACAAAACTGGGTGTGGTGGGGAGCACCTGTAATCCCAGCCACATGGTAGGCTGAGGTGGGAGAATTTCTTGAACCTAGGAGGCGGAGGTTGCAGTGAGCTGAGATCCCACCACTACACTCCATCCAGCCTGGGCAACAGAGTAAGACTCTGTCTCAAAAAAAAAAGAAAGAATTTATTTTTTCTAACTGTATGCTTGTGCCCATTAACCAACCCTCTTTATGTTCCCTTTTCCCCTCAACACACAAACACACACCTTTTCAGCCTCTCGTAACTATCATTGTACCCTCTACCTCCATGAGATCAACTTTTTTAGCACCTACATATGACTGAACAGGTGGAATATTTGTCTTTCTGTGCCTGGCATATTTCAATTAACATAAAGACCTCCAGTTCCAACTATGTGGCTGGAAATGACATAATTTTATTCTTTTTTTTATAAACAAAGACTATTCCATTGTGTATAAATATGACATTTTCTTTATCCATTTATTCACTGATGGACACTTGGATTGATTTCATACCCTTGCTATTGTGAATAGTACTGCAATAAACATAGGGTGCAAGTATCTTTCTGACATACTGATATTCTTTCCATTGGATCAACAGTCAGGAGTTGGATTGCTGAATCATAAGGTAGTTCTATTTTTAATTTTTTGAGAAAACCTCCATACCGTTTTCCATAATGGCTATACTAATTTACATTACCACTAAAAATGTTTAAGAGTTCGCTTTTCCCTACATCCTTGCTGGCATCTGTCTTTTTTTGGTCTTTTTAATAATAGCCATTCTACTTGAGACAATATGATATCTCATTATGATTTTGATCTTCATTTCCATGATGATTAGTGATGCTGAACATTTTTTTCATATACCTGTTGGACATTTGCATGTCTTCTTTTGAAAAATGTCTATTCAGGTCATTTGCCCACTTTTTAATAGGATTACAAAGTTCCCTGTACATTCTGAATATTTGTCCCTTATCAGATGAATAGTTTGCAAATTTTTTTTCTTTTTCAACAGGTTGTCTTCACTCTGTCGCTTTCTTTCTTTTTTTTTTAAACCCTGAAGGAGCTTTTTAGTTTAATATAGTTCCATTTCTATATTTTTGTTTTTGTTGTCCGTGCTTTTAAGTTCTTAACCATAAAATCTTTGCATGAGTTGTCCAGGTTCTTGGCATTTTGAACAAAGAATTGAACAAAAGGCACAAAGTAACAAAGGAATGAAACAAAAGAATAGCAAAAGCAGAGATTTATTAAGGCAAGAAAGTACTCCACAGGGTGGTTAGTGGGCCCGAGTAAGTGACTCAATGCCCAGTTACAAAGCTTTCTGGGTTTTAAGTACTCTTTTTGAGGTCCCTATAGGTTACCACTTATCTGGGTGAAGGATTTGCTCTGTTGCTAATTAATGACTGAGGTGAATTGGTGCCCCATGTGTGCTTGGCCGTGTCTAATCCAGGGCACTTTCCCTTTCCATCTGAGATGTGGTGGAAGGGGAAGGGTTGTAGGGAGAGTAGCCTTTGATCCCTTGTTACTCAGTGTGGGAAGATGGGGGTTTTTCCTTTTGGTTTAGCTTTAGGAAGTTTGTGTTAATTGGCCTTAGGTTCCCTGCCCCAGACAAACGTGTTTTCCTTTGATTTAACTTTAGGGAATTATCATGAATTGGCCTTCAATCTTGTCCCCCAGACTTTTGTGATTTCCCTTGATTCAGTTTTAGGACGTTAGCACAAATTGGCCTTAGATTCCCTGCCTCCAGATCCTATTCTCTTGCCTCAATAGGGGTCTGATTTCATAGTTCTGCATATGGATGTTCATTTTTCTCAGCACCTCTTATTGAAGGAGTCTTTCTTCAATGTATGTTCTTGGCACCTTTGTAAAAAACCAGTTGGCCGTAAATATATGAATTTATTTATCAGTTCTTTGTTCTGTTCTATGTGTCTGTTTTCATGCAAATACCATGCTGTTTTGGTTACTACAGCCTGGTAATATATTTTAAAGTCAGATAGTACGATGCCTCCAGCTTTGTTCTTTTTGTTCAGGATTGCTTTGGATATCTGGGTTCTTTTTTGGTTGCATACAAATGTTAGAATTGTTTTTTACACTTTTTCTGTTTCTTTCTCTTTTTTTCTATTTCTGTGAAAAAAATGTCACTTGTATATTGACAGGGTCTTTTGTCATTGGTATTTTGTCATTGGTGTTTTACAGATTCAATTTACATTTGTAAATTGCTTTGAGTCATATGGTTAACCTAGACACTAGGTTAATGGTTCTTAAGTTTTTGTGAATCTGAGATTGCTTTAAGAACTTATAGAAAATGTAAATGCTGATTTTGATAGAAATTACACACTCTCACACACAAGCATACGAAACATTTAAAAAGTTACATACAATTTCCAAGGGGTCATAGACTTCCTGAAACTTGAACAGCTTCAAGAAGCCTGATCAAAGACTCACTATTACAGAGCAGAAAATCATCCTTAGGTTTGTTCCTGTTGAATTAGTCAGATGAATATATGAATAAAGCACCAGACAAATATAAACCCAGTGCTTACAAATGAATCATGAGCCTATCTAGTATACCCAAATGACTGAATAAACTAACTGTAGCTTTCAGATTCAAATGAATGTCTCATGTTTCACATTAAAGATGAACGGGAAAATTCCAACTCTTACATTTTTTTCAATTTCATTAAAATCATTATTAAAAAAATACACTCTATAAAAAAGAGAAATAGAGGCAGTGTCCTGAATTAAGCAAAACTTGCAAAAGGATACACACAATATGACATCAGAGCAATAATTTAATAATATGTACTTTTGTATAATATTGTTTCATATACATCATGCAGAATGGGAGGAATATATATAAAGGAGACAGTCTTTAGTGCTATCTTTAATGTGTGACTTTGTGTGCATGTTCATTGTGTGTGTGCTTAAAATGTATATTTTCCAAAATAATCTACACACTTACTAATTGTATGTTTAAAAATTTATCAAATGTAAATTAAAGTAACTGTATTCAGTGATTAGTGGTTTGTATCTTAATAGATAACTCTCCGCAACCAAATCCAACTGAACTTCAAATATACCCATGCAATGGATATAATAATTTCCAGCATCACAAGTCTTTTTCCTAAAATTAGTTATAAGATCCACTTCATATTTTAATGTCACAACATGCTATTCTATCTTATTCTTTTTTTTCACTGAATAATATTCAATTTTATGGTTGGTTACACTGCTTTTATTTATGTATTCATCAGTTGATAAATATTTAGTCTTTTTTCTCCTTATTGATTATTATGAATAATTCTGCTATGAACAAGTTTGTGTGTGGACATATCTCTTCATTTCTCTTGCATTTGTACCGAGGAGTGGAATTGGTGGATCATATAGTAACTCTGTGTTTAATCATCTGAGGAGCTGTTAGATTGATTCCTGAAGTGGCTGCACAGTTTTGCATTCTCACCAGCAATGCACGAGGGACCCAATTCCTCCGTATTCTTGTCATCCAAGTAATTGTAAAGTGATATCACATTGTGGTTTAAATTTGTATCTTCCTAGTGACTAAAGATATTGGGTATCTTTTGATATGTTTATTATCCATTTGCATATCTTTTGAGAAAAAAAGTGCTATTTAAATTATTCTTTTGAAATTATTTGTCTTTTTTTTGTTAAGTTGCAACAATTCTTTATATATTCTGGACATGTTTTACAAATGTTTTCTTTTATTCTGTGGGTATGATCAACTTTGAGTTACTTTATGTGTATGATATGCTGCAGGGATCCACAGGCATTCTTTTGCCTGAGGATACCCAGTTGCCTCCATGAATTTTCTTCAGCACACTTACTGAAAATCATTTGACCAAATCTTTAAAAGTTTATTCTGGACTCTCAGTTCTATTCTAGTAATCTAGATGGCTACCCTTATGCCAATACCAGAGTGTCCTGACTATGCCAGCTTTTAATAGGTTTTCAAATTGAAAGTGTGAGTCTTTTAACTTTGTTCTTCTTCAAGATGGTTTTAATTATTCTGGAACACTTACAGTACTGTATGAATTTTAGAATCAGCCTGTCAATCACTAGAAAAAAAACTAGTTAAAATTTTTGGTAGGAATTGTGTTGCATCTGAAGATCAATTTTGTCATTATTGACATTTTAACAATGTTAAGTCTTCCAATCCATAATCCAAAAAAGATATTTTTATTTATGTCAATTTCTTTAATTTCTTTCAAACATGTTTTTAGTTATAATATATACACTTAATTTGTTAAATTTAATTTTAAATATTTTGTTTTATTTGTTGTTGTTAGAAGTAGAATGTTTTTCTCAATTTCATTTTTGTTGGATTTAAACAACTGTATTGTAATATAATTCACTTATCATATAGTTCATCCATTTAAAGTATGTAACCCAATCATTCTTGGTATGTTCACAGAGTTGTGCAACTATCACCAGAATACATTTTAGAACATTTTCATCACACAAAAAAAGAAAATCCATTATCGTTAGTAGTAAATCCCCAATTCTCTCCCCACCTCCACCTATCCTTTTTCCCCACCTCTGGCCCCAGGTAATCACTTATCTACTTTGTCCACCCACCTGTTCTGGACACATTTTTAAAATGTTTCTCCTATTTAACTGTAATTACAGATTTTGGATTATTCACTGCTAATATGTCGAAATACAGTAGACTTTTGTATATGGATTTTGTTTCCTGCCTTATTGCTACACTCTTATTAGTTAAAACAAGGGTTTTTTTTTAAGGTGATTTTCTTATGATTTTCAGTATAAAAGATATGTTGTCTCAAATAAAGACAGTTTTACTTTGTCTTATCCCTCTGGATGCTTTTGCTTCCCTTTCCTTGCCCAGTTTCCCTGGCTAGATTCTCTAGTGTAATTGTTAAATAAAAGTTGTAATAAGACATCCTTGTCTTATTCCTAATTTTAGGGAAAAGCATTCGATTAAGTATGATGTCAGAAGCAGATATTTCTTTCAGATATCTTTTATCAGGTTGAATAAGTTCCTTTCTATTTCTAATATGTTATAGGTGTTTATTATAAAATAACATGAGGTTTTATTTTTAAATGCTTTTTCTGTATATATGGAGATGATCGTATGGTTTTTATCCTTTATTCCACCATTAAGGATACCAATTTCCTAGTGACGTTGTCACAAATGCCTAAAAATCTGGAAGTGGCTTTGAGATTGGGTAATGGGGAGAGGCTAAAAGAATTTTGAGAAACATGGTAGAGAAAAACTAGATTGCCTTGAACAGACTATTCATTGAAATATGAATGTCAATGATTCTGCTCATTAGAGTTCAGAAGAATGTGAAGAGTACAGCAAAGAAAATATATATTATGTTAGAGAACATTTAAATTGTCATTAACTACTAGTAAAAATATGGATATTAAACCTGCTGCTGTTGTGTGCTCACAAGAATACAAGAAGCATATTTGTGGGAACTGGAGGAAAAGGGATTTATGTAAAAAGTGTAACTTGTAATCGTTAGCTTTGCTATGTAGCCAAGGGGATTTCCAAGCAAACTGTTGAAGATGTGGTTTGGTTTCTTCTTGCCCTTATAGTAAAAAGCAAGTGGCAAGAAATAAATTGAGGGAAGATCTGGTAAGCAAAATGAAACCAGAACTTGATAATTTAAGAAATTATTAGGCTATTCATTTTGCAAAAGATGCTAAAATTAACAGATTCACTGTCAAAAATGCACACTCTGGAGAGAAAGGGTATGCCTGGACGAATTTATCAGTGCATTGGAAGGATACAAATATCAAAGTATTCAGTCACAGAGAGGACTCCTTGAAGAGATTAGGCACTTAACTCATAGATCCCTTTAGCCCTATCAGGAAAAGCCATGAATCGAGCTGGAAATATCCAGGAGAAATCTATGGAAGAATGTTTTGTCTAATTGAGCAAATCCCTGTGTCATGCATGGAAGATCTACTGGTATTTAAAGATTTACTTCCAGCAGAAACACTGTTGAGCTTGGAATTAAAGGGTCAGTGTGAGGATGAAACAAAAGAAGGCTACCAGACCTCTAATATTCTACAGTTAGTAAACAGACATGAAACTGCTCAGCTATCAACAGGTGCTGCTCTTCATAGGGGGAAAAAAGACCACTGAGAAACTGAAATTTTGAGCCACAGAAGATTATTCCTAGGGTTATTCCCAGGCCTTAAAACCTAATGGAATTTGCCCTTCTGTATTTCAAAATTATTTTTGAACCAGCGACAAGATTTTTACTTCCACTTTGACCCTTTTGAAATGTCTGTAAGTGGTATCTTAAGTCTGTCCACTATGGTATTTTGAGAAAAGAGAATTTGTCTACTTTCCCAGGTTCACACTGAAATAAATTTTGCCCCAATGTTGATGATGCCCAGAATATAGCCCATACCTGATTCTGACAATTTAGACAATGAAATTCTGGATGTTAGAGTGGATGATACTTAGATAAAATTTTGGAACTTTGAATAGATGCTCAGTGGGTTGAGACCTTGAGGATGTTGTGATGGGGAGAATATATTTTGCAAGTCAGATGGCTAGAAACCTTTGGAGGACAGAGGGCATAATGTAACAGGTAGAATAATGGCCACTCAAATATATCCATGTCCTAATCCCTAGACCCTATGAATATGCTACCCTACATGATAAAGGGTCTTTGCAGATTTAATCAAGTTGAAGATTTTTAGATGAGAAGATTATCCTGAATTTTCTAGGCAGCTCGAATGTAATCACAAGAGTCTTTATAATAGGAAGGCAAGAATGTCAAAGGTAGTAGAAGGTGATGTGACAATGGAAACAGGATACAAAAAAGCAGTGTGATACGGGGCCACCAGCCAAGAAATAGACAGCCTCCAGAAACTGGAAAAGGCAAGAAAAAGGATTTTCCCCTAGAGCTTCTGTTATAGTGGGTAGCTAGTCAAACATGAGCAGGGCAGAAGAGGGCCCTCCACCACCACCAGGAATGTCAGGCAACCATCAGGCGATGGTCAGGAGGTTGTTAAGCTGTCTCTCTAAAAATAATAATTGGTTGCAGCCAGCACTGTGCAAGTGTACTCTCCCAGTAGGTAGAAAAACCTGAAACTGGTGATCAGCTTCTGAATAAGATGAGTTAGGTAAGTGGGCTCAAGCATGCACTGCACACTAAGAGGCAAAATGGCAGAGTTTAACTGGCATATGACCTTTCTCTAGGAACACTGAACTGGTAAGGGAAAAATGCCTCACGTGAGCATGCACACAACTCCAGTAAACACACTGCATATGTGGCCCCTCCCAAGTGCTGACAGGCCACTGTGCATGTGGACAGCCCACCTTAAGGGAAGAATTAGGGGAGAAAGGATGCAAGACCCCGAAATCATGCCAAGGTATAAAACCCCAAGTTCAAGGTCAAAGAGTGCACTTGAATCTCAAATCACACGCTTGGTTCTCTTCCAAGTGTACTTTGCCTGCTTTGGTTCCTGCTCTAATATTTTTTAATAAGCTTTCACTCCTGCTCTAATACCTGCCTTGGTCTCTCCCTCTGCCTTATGCCCCTAGGTCAAATTCTTTCTTCTGAGGTGGCAAAAATTGGGGTTCCTGTAGATCGTATCGATTTGCTACTGGTAACATACTTTGATGCCACCTGACTGGGATACTTTCCCTATGCTAACACCTCCAGAAAAAAAAAAAAAAAGGAAGAAGCTTACAGAAACCTTGACTTTAGCTCAGTGAGATCGATTTTGGATTTCCAACCTCAGAACTGTAAAATAATAAATTTATATTGTTTTAAGCCACTAAATTTGTGATGATTTGTTACAGAACTAATGGGAAATAATGGTGTGTTACCTTGATTGGTTTTGGGTTGTTACACCAACCTCGTATTTCTGTAGTAAATCTCCCTTGATGATCATGTATAATCCTTTTTATTTATTGCTAAATTCAGTTTACTAGTATTTTGTTGAGGTCTTCTGCCCTTATATTCATGAGGAACATGTGTGTGTATATAAATATATATATATATAAAATATATATAATTTTTGGGATGTAGTATTGTTTTTGTACTGCTTTTGTTACCAAGATAATACTAATCTCATAGATAAGTTGGAAATTCTCTTCTCATATTTTTTCAAAGTGTTGTGAAATGTGTTATTAATTATTCTTTAAATATTTGATTGCATTTACCAATGAAGCCATATAGACTTGGTTCTTCTTTGCTGGACATATTTATTATTATTACTAATTCAACCACAACTTTTATAGGATTATTTACATATGTATATCTTCTTGAGTCCATTTCAGTAGATTTTGTCTTTCTAGGAATTTGCCCATCCTATCTGAGTTATCCAATTTCTTGGCATAAGTTGTTGGATATTTCCTTATTACTCACTTGATATCTGTCAATCCCTCTTTCACTCCCGACTTTTGTAATTTGAATCTTCTATCTTTTTTTCCTTGGCCAGCCCAGCCAAGCTTGACAATTGTGTTGATCTTTCCAAAGAATAGTCTTTTTGTTTCATTGACTTTCTCTATTATTTTTTCTAATCTCTTATTAATTTCTGCTGTAATTATTATTCTTTTCCTACTTCTTCTTGCTTTGGGTTTAGTTTGCTCTTCTTTCTTCAGATTCTTAAAGTGGAAGTTCAGGTTATTGAATTGAGATTTTTTTTAAAAATATGGTCACTTATGGTGATTAACGTCCCTCTAAACATTGCTTTAGCAGGATCCCATGTGTTTTGAGATATTGTGTTTCATTTCCATTTTTTTCAAAGTGTTTTCTAGTTTCCTTTGAATTCTTCTTTGCCACATTAATTATTTAGAAAACTGCTATTAAATTTCTACATGTTAGTGAATTTCTCAAATTTTCTGCTATTGTTGATTTCTAATTTAATTCAATTTGGTTAAAGAACATACTTTGTATTTCCATTTTCTAAAATTTATTGAAGCTTATTATATGGCCTAACATAAGATCTATCCTGAAGAATGTTTATGAGCTTGAGAAAAGTATGTATTCTTCTGTTGAGTAGAGTATTCTAAAAATGCCTATCATGTCTGATTGGCTTATAGTATAGTGTTGTTCAAATCTTTTATTTTCTTGTTAATTTTCTCTCTTATTATTCTATTTATTACTGAAAATCAGGTATTGAAGATCCTAATTATTATTGTTAAATTGTCTATCTCTCCTTCTAATTCTGTCAGATTTTGCTTCATATGTTCTGGGACTCTGTTGATAGGTGATACATATTTATAATTCTTATATCTTCCTGATGTCTTAACCCTCTTATCATGACGAAATGTCCTTTTTTTCCTCTAGTAACAATTTTGTTTCAAAGTCTATTTTGTCTGATTTTAGGACAGCCATGTTAGTTCTCTTTTGGTTGACATTTCCATGTAAACCTATACATTTTTTCCTTTCAACTTCTTTGCATATTTGAATCTTAAGACTGCATCTTGTAGACAACATATCCATTCTGCCTATTTTTAACTTTTGACTGAGGTGTTTAACCCACTTACATTTAATGTAATTGCTGATAAGGTAGAATTTATGTCTGCCCTTTTGTTATTTATTTTCTTTATGTCTTGTGATTGTTTTTCTTTAACTTCTTGATTCCTTGATTCCTGAATTTTTTGTTAAGCATATATTATCTAGCTTACCTTTTTTTGTTGTTGTTGTTTTACTATAAGTTATTTTTGTAGTAGTTGTTCTGGAAATGACAATTAGCACCTTAAGTTAAAACAATCTACTTGGTGAATGCTAATTTCAGTAGTATACAAAAAATTATTCTAAACTATCCCTATTCCCTCTCCTTCTTTAGTACAAATGATATCTGTATACATTGCATACATGTTAACACCTTTTTTTTGTTTTTTTTTGATATGAAGTCTCACACTGTCGCCCTGGCTAGAGTGCGGTGGCGCGGTCTAGGCTCACTGCAAGCTCCGCCTCCCGGGTTCACGCCATTCTCCTGCCTCAGACTCCCGAGTAGCTGGGACTACAGGAGCCTGTCACCATAGCTGGCTAATTGTGTGTGGGGGGGGTGTGTGTGTGTATTTTTAGTAGAGATGGGGTTTCACCGTGTTAGCTAGGATGGTCTCGACCTTCTGACCTTGTGATCCCACCCGCCTCGGCCTCCCAAAGTGCTGGGATTACAGGCGTAAGCCACCGCGCCCAGCCAACACTTTTATATTTATAGTTATTCAGTTATCTTTTCAAACACGTTAGAGAAAAAAAGAATTGCAAACACAGTTACATTTATACTGTTTGTTATAATACCTATGCAGTTACCATATCCAGTATTATTTTAACATTTTCCTTTAATTCTACATACATCATTTTCTACAATTCTTTGAATACATTTTAATATTTATACATATAATTCGCTTCTCTAAAGTCCTCTGCTAAGTTCAAAATCCGGCCCCACTCAGGGGCATTTTATGTTGGCTACTTTAAAAAAAAAAAAAAAAAAAAAAAAACCTGTGCATGATGAACACACTTTCCTTTCTCTTCTCTTGTATTTTTTGTTACAAAGCTGTTTTTGTATCAAAAACAACTGGTATCAGATTGCTCCACCTCCCACCGAGCCACCCTCTGAATGATTCAAACAGCTATTTGAGAATAGAAATTTCCCAGGGAGCTGAAAGTTCAGACAAAATATTAACTTTGCACTGGGGATGATGTTTTTAATGGGTCTCCAAGAGTGGTCTGATCTTTTCATTGCCTGCAATGCTTCTGGCTTTTGCATACTACACAACAAAATAGGGGAGGGAGGGAGAGAAGATGAGAATGTTCCTAAATTAAAACATTGCAGCTCCCACTGTCTTTAAAAAGAGTTCAGTAGTTTTTCTTGGATACATGATTTTCAGTTTATTCTGTGGCTTTGGTTAATTGCTAGAGTTCTGAAATGACTGGTTTTAGTTGTTTTGCTTGTATTTTGTTGCATGTTTGTTTTAGAGGGAAAGTGAGTTAAATCAATGTCTTCACTCTGCCATTCTGTATGTTGATCCTCCCTGGTTAACATCTACTTTAAAATGTATATATCTCCAAGCATGTTATCAGTCCTGTGCAATGTCTGTAAACTACAGAACACAGTTAAATTTGATGTTCACATTTTCAGAAAACCTGTGTTCATTTTGAAAAGAGAAAGAAAATTTAAACAGGTAAGTAGTATAGTTAACAAGGAAGAAGCAAAGATACGTGGGTAGAATTTCCTCTCTTTTATTGGTATTCAGTTAAACTTCATAAAAAAGAAATGAAATAGGTCTTAAAAGGGATATTACATACTAATCCCAAATAAGATTTATCAGATGGAGGAGCCAGCAGCCACTTCTGTATCTTAACTTACTTTTCAATTTTACAATTCATAAAACACTCACCAAGGCATGACACAGTTTGGAGTTCAAGCACAGTGCACTTTATGTTGCAAGATCCATTAAAAGCAATAATTTGTAATATCTTCAATAGAAAACTGCATTTTTAAAGAAATACTCCAAAGAGAGAAGCAGGACCCCTTAATCTAATTTTACATAAAAAGTAATCTCATTTTCATCTGTGGCCACTTCTCTCTTATGATTAGGTTGAAGTTACAGGACTATGAATGAAACGAGCAGCACCCCTTCATGTCAGCAGCTCTTTTCGGCAAATATGGAATAACAGTCTGGCTTTGTTCTGGGGAGGCAGCAGTAGCTCTCGCAGTCTCTACAGGAATGAAGTAGACTTTGATTTTGAACTCATCTGCTCAGTGCCACCTTTCTCTGTCTGTTTCTTCTTCTTAGTCACTTAACGGCCCGAGCATGAGCAAAGCTATTGGACAAGATTCACTTATTTCTCATCATTACCCTACTAACATTCTTCCAACCTTGAAAAGTAGAATGCTAATTTTTAAAGGCAGTGCCAGAGTGATGGTTTTGGAAATGTACTAATCCAGGTGGCAAAACCTGGTTCCTGTCCCAGCTCTGCTTCATACCAGGTCTGGGAACTTGGGCTATATTCTCCCTAAATCTCACCTTCCTCATTTATAAACTAGAGTCTACTTGTTTCTCTCACCTACTTTTTATTAGATTATAGATAAAGATAATGTATATGTAACAGCACTGTGAAATACAACACTCAATAAAAATGCAAGATGTTGTGACTGCTGATAGATTTTAGCATAATTCCACTAGGCAAATCTTAAACAAAAAAAAACTCAATCTTTGCATTAATATTTAATACGCTCTACAGCTCTTGTTCCAGACAATAAGACTTCCTATTAGCAATGGCCAGTCTTTACCCTCTTCATTGTCATTTTTGCCTCATTTATTTGCTGTTGGTTTAAGCCATTGAAACAAAATTACACTGAAATGCTCAACAGTTTTGTAGAAATTCAAATATAAGATCAATATATAAGTTTCAGAAAGTCAGGTTGGCTTATAGGAGAACTATAGAGTCTTGAAATTTGACTGGATCCCATCTCCTCACAGTCTCTTTTGGGAAAAGAGATACATAAAACATTAACTTTTGGCATGAGGTGATTTCATCCACAATTATTTTAAGAAAAATGAAAAGATTATTCTAGCGCTCTAGTTTATAAATCAATGACAAGTAGACAAAGAGCTGACTTTTATCATGTATAAATCAATGAAAAGTAGACGAAGAACTAGCCAAAAACAAACAGTTTAAAGAAAAATGTGTCCTCTACATATCATTTGTTCCTGTGATTGCCCTCTTTGCCCAAGACATGAGGAAATGCTAGCAGCGTGTTTCTTTTAAGTCATATCCAGTCTGAGGAAAGATACCTAAATAGTCAAGTTTTCATGTCCTAGGATTGCTCTTTAACCTCAAATATACATTGATCTTTTATAACATTCCATACACAATTCAAGATGGTGGTGATGTAATGTTGAGCAGGACAGGCAAGACCTAGAGTAGTGCCACTGTCAGAAATAAAGGGATGGGCTTCAAGTACCATGTCTACTTTTCGACTTTTTCTTCTATTGTTCCCAAACATAAAATCATCTATGCTACATATGCTTAACTCTAATGTTTCAGAAGGGTAGGGACATTTGAAATAAACCTGCAAAATTCTCAATATACTACAGATATCATTCTGATCTTCCTCTTCCAAGGTTTCTTGCTTCTCTAATCTCCCCAACCCATCCCATCCCAGATCTGGAACCGCAAATATCTCATGTCCCCCATGTTTCTTTATTTTTTAATTATATATCTCTCACAATCCTTTTATCTTGGTCCTTTACATTTGGTTAAAATCATGTGTGTATATGTTATCCCTCTTGGTTTTTTGTAATCTCCTAGAGGGCAGGATGCATCCCTAATTCAATTCTTGCCTTGTCTTATATATACTTGATGCATTATATACCTGCATAATTATTCCTCCTATGACACTTGAAATATTGCCTGGAACATAATAAGTGCCCAATAAATATTAAATTCAATGAATGATTTCATGATATCACGCTAAATTACAGAACAATGCATATATAAATTTATGACGTGATTTTTAGTGTCCTTGGCAATTTTGATGCCCAAAATAATAAGTTTAGACTTCTAAAATATCCATTTTTCTTCCAGACAAAAGAGAAAATTGTTAGGCACTTGTTGAGCTCCACATGTAAAGAAAATATGAAAAAGTATCTCAGAAGCCAATATAACTGAATTGATAAGGTATTTGAAAAATCAATGCTTGTACCAGGAAATAGTTCCATTCGTAAACTTAAAATCTATGGACAAGATCTGAGGTCCTAATATTCTTATGTACATACTAGTGTCGGGTCAAATAGAGGAAACTAGAAAGTTAAATAAGAATATGCTTGAGGCCAAAGGCAATTGTGAGCACAAACCAACAGAATGAAGTGTTCTTTCTCATTGATACTTTCAGAGTGAATGACAGTTTCTCAATCACTATACCCTCGGAACTAGATTTCACTTTATCAGTTCTGGCTGTTTTAAAATAACTGGGAATTTCCATGAAATGAAGTCATTGTGTTCTTGCTGTATATTTTGAGCTTCATAAAACTGGTATGCTGGAGGCAAATCACAATTTATAATGGGGCTATTCCTACTCACATTTCTCTTCTTCTACATCATTAAATTAGAAATTATCTGTATTTATCATGATTCCTTCATTGCATCTCTTAAGAAATTTTTTTGTTATTGTTTCATTTTTGGCCTCACAGATATCATCTTAGTATCTATTTCTTAAGTTCAAATGTCTACTCTATGTGGCTACCACAACCCAAAATGACCAACATTAACTCCCACTGAGTTCCAGATTATCTACTTAGAACCTAAATTAACTTAAGTTCTTTGTGGATAATGGAATTCAGAGCCCCAGCAAAATGAGAAGTGTGTTCTATCCAAGGAAGTAGGTGGCAACAGTAACAGGAGATGAGTTACATATAGGGAGCTTGGTCAAATAAGTATTTAAAGAAAATGAGAGGCAGATCTTTCACAGTTGGAGAAGGGACTTGCACATATGAAAAGGGAGAAAATTTGAATGACTCCTGTAATGTTGCATTGGAGTTGAAGTTAGTGACATCCCACTAGCAATGAACATATCTAGCACCCAGATTTTGGCTTCTAAATACCAACCTCTGCTGAAAAGAAATTGAATATCTTTGGAGAAATGGCTGATTCTAAGGCTGGAGTAGGCAAGTATAAGATGATCTCAGAACATCTTGCTGTCCCAGTAAGTATTAAAGACAGTAATGTATTATAACCCATTGAGTCAAATAGGAAACCATGGATTTATTTTGGAGCAATCTCACTTTTACATTAAAAATTGCAAGTAAAATATAATGAATGTTTACTTATGTCACAGATATAACTAAGTGAATGAAGAACTAAAGTTTGATGGGAAATAAGATGGTTATATAGTTTTAAGAACCTTCCCACAAAATACTTCCTAATTACAAAGAGAAAAAAAATAGTAACTTTACAATGGAAAGGCTTGGAAAATGCTGCATTAATCAAATGTTTAAAGTGAACATCATCAGCAATAACCCAAATTAAAGTTGTGTACTTACTGAACAGATGTAATGCAATGCCACTTCTATGCTATTCCTGCAAAAGATGTATAAAATGAACTTACTCATGAGGAGACATCGGACACACACAATTTGAGGGACATTCTAAAAATCAATTGTTCTGTACTCTTCAAAAGTATCAAGATCTAGAAAGTCAAGGAAAATAAGAAGATCCCAGAATAAAGAATAAAAGACATGACAACTAAACACAACATGTAATTCTAAAATGAATCCTTCTACTAAAAGTCACATTACTGGGACACTTACAAAAATCTGAATGAGGTCTGAGTATTAGATGGTAGCAATGAATCAATGTTAATCACCTGATTTTGATAGTTGGAAGTTGGCCGTGTAGGAAGATATACTTATTTGTAGAAAACACACACTGATGAGTTCAGAGGTGTGAGACAGTTGCATTGGATAACTTCTTTGTATTGTACTTGCAACTATTCTATAACTGTAAGACTACTCAAAAACAACACAAAACAAAATACAATGCAAACTAAATGCACATATCTTTGAGCAATCTCATTTCTGGAAATCTGCGTAGATACTTAAGCGAACGTGTTAGGGTATTTGTAACATTGTTTATTATATGGAAGAATTGGAGATAGCATAATGTTCAACAACAGGAGTGTTAAATGATGTAGGTTTGTGCCATACAATATCAGAGAGCTGTCAGAAAAATATTGATCTGTATGTGTAGGCACAGAAAATGTTCAGGACATACTGCTGAGTGAAACAAATGGAAGATTTAAATCAAAATATAACATATTATCTGACTTTCATATAAAAACAACTCCAAAACAGCCAATACTAAATGTATCCTGTTCAAGGGCTCATGAGCAAATTAAGCTGCAAATTATATAAGGTATATATCCATATATGCTTTAGTAATCCTGGATCGCTCTTCTTTTATTTATATCCCAACTTATTCCAGACATAAATTTAAATGGAAGGTTACTTAGCAAAAGTAATCTCAGGATTTGACTGACCATTTATTCAAATTTGCAAATCAAATCATCTTTTCACATTAGCATAATCAGCAAATACTACCTTATCTTCCATACACGAACAAAAGTATTATCCTCTTTTCTATAACTTGAGCATTTTCTTAGGAGAAAAACATCTACCTCATTTCATTCTGACAGTTACATAACATTAGGGAAAGGATAAATTCTCCAACCTTGAGTGTCCATTTTTCTTTCTTTTTCTTCATTTTGTCTTTACACAATATATAAAATATACTCCCAGAAAAAAATTACTGTTGGCATCTCTGTTTTTTCTCAGAAGCAAAGTCTGGACACAGCTAAGCTGTTCTTATTCCTAAGCTCAGTACTTTAGCTAAAAATCTATAACATTTTCTGAAATCAAAAATGGTCTTAGAATTTTACACAGAGATATTTGCTAAATCCTTTCAAATTCAGAAGATAATCCCCAAACTCAACTGTCCTAAACTCACATCTTAAGCCAATTTCAGATGGAGCATCATATCAGCTACTCCCCCATGGAGGACACATTCTCATGATGCTTGGAAAAGTACTGAGCTGCACTGCCAATTTTCATGAAGGTTTCCAAGTTGTCCTGGCTTCCTTTAGTGAGACATGGTTCCATCAAGTCACTGGGATACTATGACTCAAACCCGTAGACATCCTTATCAAGACAGATTGACTCTCTTACCCTCTGTAACTTACTTTTGTTCTCATGATTTAGAGTTCCATCCTTAGCAATGAGCACTGACAGAATGCTAAGTGCTTTGAGTGTATAATCACAAGACCAATCCCATAAGGGAATATTACCATTCACCATTTAGTGATGAGCAGCTCAAAGGCAGTGTGCAACTCAACAAATATTTGCTCCCACTACCTCCATATTTTTGAATCTTTTATTCCATTTTGTCATCTTAGCACCATCCATCCCTCCATTCATTCATTCCATATGTGTGTGTGTATGTGTGTGTATACAAAATACGTTCTTGTTCTAGTCATGGTAATGCAACAGTGATTAGCAGTGAAAGTGGAATGTATGTGTTAATGTACATTCTAGCTTATTATTCATTTTATTATTTGTACAAATGTAAGGGGTACAAGTATAGTTTTGTTACATGGACATATTGTGTTGTGGCAAAATCTGGGCTTTTAGTGTAACCATCACCTAAATAATATACATTGTACCCATTCAGTAATTTCTCATTCCTCACCCCCCCACCATCCTCCCAAAGTTCATGTCTATTATTCCATTATCCCACACTCTGTGCCCATGTGTTCACATCATTTAGCTCCCTCTTATACTAGCTTACTATTCTTTAGCCTCTTCCTAATATTTTAACTGAAACATTTCTGCAAAAGCCTCACCACACTGCTATCTTCAGAAAAGATTATATATTGAATTATATTTGTTCATTTAAATATCTGTTACCTCCACTGATCTGTAATTCTCCATAAAGGCAGAGATAGTGAGGATGTCATTCGTTACTAAATTTCTGGTCTCTGGCTTATTTTGTGCAAATTCCATTATTTATTTATTACATTTTTAATGAACGACCATCAGCCTCACTCCAATGAGACAGCTTATAACCACAGGATCGATTTTTCTCTTTGCCAATCACAAAGGCTATAGTTAAATTATTTTTTGATTTTACCTTATCTGTCTCTTTAAGAACCAAGCATGCTAGAAGGCAGAGTTTGATGCAGTACCTGAGGGAAGAGAAAAGACTCACACTCAAGGTCACCATTTCTGTGAAGAATTCAATTAGACTCTTACATGCAAGAGACTACTTAAAAGTGTACTAGGCCAGCAATGAGTATAAAGTTTCAGTAATGCAAAACGAATAAGTTCTAGAAATATGCTGTACAACATTGTGCTAAAGTTAAAAATACTGTACATTTAAAAATGTACAAGGGCATATCTCCTGCTATCTATTCTTCCCACAATTATATATGTTGATATAGTTGTATGTGTATGTACATGTGCACACTGAGCAGTGTTCCCCCCGGAAGAATCCGCATAATGGGCAGGCAGAGGAGGGTCTGGAGAGGGATATGACATGGAGTGAGAGATCACACAACACACACACTAGCCCTTAAAGAGGTATTCCTATGAACTTTCAGAAAGAATTGAGTAGATTCATTTCATAAAGTAAGGATTCTGAATGAGCAGGCAAGGACAAAAAATAACAATAACACAAAAAGTACTTGTGTATACTAATGTGACTTCATTTACATCCACAAGCCTGAGACACTCTGAGGTATTTGGATTACAGAAAAGTAAGAGTATTGACAACTGGAGAGGTAATACCACATCTTCAGCATTACATAGCAACAGAACAAAATCTTGACACCAGGTTTCCACACTCAACATTCAATGATCCTTACCGTACTCCAATTCAATTTTTTCATAGGCTCATGGTTTCCTACCTGGATAATTCTTCATTTTCTTCAACAATGTAAATTCTATCCAACTTCAAAGTTCTGTCAAAGCTCACACTCCAACACATTAGATATCTATCTGATGATACGATTTGCCTATAGCTGTCTCAAATCTACACACATATTTTGGTAGTAAATTTTGCCTTTATCAACACTTCTAAAGCATGTAAAAAATCAGAACAATATCACTCATACACAAGAAACATTAAATAAGCGTGCATTGATCACCTTGCATATGTCAGAAACAACTCCAGTACATTACTCACATAAAGAAAGAAGGAAAAACATGAATTGATTGCCTGACATATAAATTCTAGTACATTACTTGCACATTGAAGGAAATAAACAAGCATTCATTGAGCACCTAGTATATGTTAATGAGTAGCCTTAAAACATAAATCACACATAAGTGGAAAAAATGAGCATGAATGAGCACCTAGCATATATTAGGTATTGTTCTAACACAGCATTACTCACAGATGGGGCAGGCATTGAGCTCCCATGTTTGGCAGGCACAATTTTTATGACACTACTCCCAAAGAAATGGGCATACATTGACTACGTATTATACAACAGGTGCTACTCTAGATAACATTACTCATACGCAGGGGAAGGAAGAAAAGTTCCCTTTATCATCTACTATGAGCTAGGAAATCTTCTAGTACATTACTAAAACATACAGAGGTAAGGTAGTAAACATACCCTGAGTGTCTACTATATGCCAGAGACTATAGTAGTACAAGATTACTCACTAATAGGGAAACAAAGGGACCCTCTTGAAGTAATTAATATTGCCATGCAATATTATAGTATAATATTTCTCACATAGAGAAGAAAAGTAGTAAGCATGCACTGAGCACCAATATATGCTAGATACCATACTAGTACACAACTACTCATACATGGGAGAAGGAAATGAGTATGCACGAAACATCTAATATTATGCCAATCACTATTCCAGAAAAAACCTACCCACCCCACGCATAGAGCAGCAAACTATTCTTTAAGTGCCTATTATATTTTTCCCCTTTTTAGTTATTGTATTTTATTAATTTATTTTTTGAGACAGCATCTCACCCTGTTGCTGAAACTGGAGTGCAATGGCATGATCACAGCTTACTGCAACCTTGACCTCCTGGGCTGAAGAGTTCCTCCTGCTTCAGCCTTCTAAGTGCTGAGACTACAGGCATACACCATGGCACTTGGATAATTTTTAAAACTTTTATTTTATGCAGAGACAGGGTCTCACTATGTTGCCCAGGCTGGTCTTGAACTCCTGGGTTCAAGCAATCCTCCTGCCTTGGCCCCTCAAAGTGTTGGGATTACAGGCATGAGCCACCATGCCTGGCCCTCCACTTTTTAAATACAACATTATTCACACATAGGGAAGAAATTTTACAAGGATGCCTTGAACACACATGCCTGTTCCTTCTCCTGTGTATGAAAAAGTTTGTACTATTATAGTGAAAAATACAAGAGCTCAATGCGTATCTGTATTCTTCAATTGACTTGTTAGTATTGTTTTACAGAAACTGTAGCTGACATATACTTAATGTATATTCATTCCCAATCCTGATGTGAGATTAAGGATATAGGAGAATAGTACTTAGCACATACTAGATGCTCATTGCATGCATGTTTTCTTCTCCCCATGTGTGAATATTATACATACATTATACAAAAATAGTACCTTGTATATTCTAGGAACTTAAGATATGTGCATTTGTTTTTCTTTTAATGGAAGTAACATTATACTAGAATAGTGTTTGGCATATCCTGGACGTTCAAAGCCCTTTGTTTTCTTTCTTAATGTGTGAGTAATGTTGTACTACAACACTGCCTCACACTCAATTCATTATCATTTATTTGCACTATGTGTGAGGAAGTTTTTATGAGAACAGTGACTGGAGTTATATAAGTCTATCAATGCATGGCTATGTGATTCCTACTACATAAGAGTAAGGTTGTAAAAGAATAGCTTCTACCATGCACTAGGCACTTCACTCACGCTTCGCTCTTTGTCTCTCTTATGTTAATAAGGTTGTAATAGAATAATATGGACATACATTAAGAAATTAATGCATGCCTGATTCCCTTCTCTTATGTGTATGTACTAAAATGGTTCTTGAAACATATTTGTTGCTTTGTGCATACTTGTTTACACCTAGTATTGCCAAGCATTATTCCAATACATTACCTACCAAGTATAAAAACAAGCAAGCATGCATGAATGTTCTTTGTAGGCCAGGCAGTATTCTAGTACCACTTCAATCTTAGGTAGACTAAAGACCACAAGCATACATTGAGCACCTAGGAGAGGTCAAGCATTATTCTAGCACATTATTACATATAGATAATGAGACATATTACATAGGATTGCCCAGTATATGTCTGAAACAACATTATTTGTACAGAGAAAAGAAAACAAGAATTCATTATGCACCTTGTATAAGCTAAGTAATATTTTAATACAAGCATACTCACATATAGGAGACAGATATGAGCAGGCATGCATGGAACAACTAGGGTATTCCAGGCACTATCTTAGTACATTACTCCAAGAAAGCAAATACTTTGTATGACAGGCAATCTTTGAGCACAACATCACACACACCTAAATGAAAGGAAGCAAGCATGCACTAAGTATATGTCAGGTCCTCTACTAAAACGAACACAAAATTGCTCTCACCTAAGGGGAAGCAAATGAGCATGCATGGTGCATCTACCATATGCAAGGCAATTTTATAGTACACCCACAATCACATTTAAGGGAAAGAAACAAGCCTACTTGCAGCACATATTATATGCCAAGACCTGTTTTACTACAACATTACTCACAAGTGCAGAGAAAGAAACAAGCAGGTATTGAGCCTCTGTGATGTACCAGGCACTATTGTAGTTACAACTTTGCTAAAACATAAGAGAAGGAAACCAGGATGCACGGAGCACTGGCATATGGCAAGCACTACTCTAATGCATTATTTACACATAGGGAGAAGAAAATGAATGCTCTTTGAGCTCCTAAAATATGCCTGGCACAATTCCTATTCTAACATCACTCACACATAGGGGAAAAGAAATACACATACATTGAAGTTTTACATATTTCAGGTATTATTTGAACACAACATTAAAAACATGTAGCAGAAAAAATCAAGGATGAGTTGAGTACCTAACATACATCAGGCATGATTCCAGCACATTATTCATATACAAGTGCAAAGAAACAACATGGGTATGCCAGATACTATGCTAGTACAAACATACTAACATATAAGGGGAAAGAAAAGATTACGACTAAGCACCTATGTCAGGTGTTATTTTAGAATAATGTTATCCATACATAGGGGAAAGAAGCAAGCAAGCATGCCAGGTAACGCTCTAGTACAGAATGACTCACTCTTAGGAGAAGAAATGAGGGTGCATCCAGCACTTACGTATGTCAGGCACTTGTTTACTATCAAATATGTACATGTAGAGGAAGAAAATGAGCATGCGTTTAGAGCTGAATTTATGCCAACTATTATTCCAGTATAACTTCACAAATCCATATCAGGAAGGAAGTAAGCATAAATTGTGTGTTTCATTTAAGTCAGGTTCTATTTTAGCACAATCTTGGTCACACATGGGGGAAGGAAGCAAGCATGCATTGAGTGACTATAATACCAGATATTGTTCAAGTAGAGATTTTCTCACTTATAAGAGGAGAAAATGAAGATGCATTGAGCAACTAATAAATGCCAGGCACTAGCATTTCTGACATACAATAAAAGAAATGTGTATGCATTTAAAGCTTAGTATATGCCAAGTCTAGAGACAAAGAAGGTCATCCAATAATGATAAAAGAATCAACAGGAAAATGTAACAATTATAAAAATATACATACCCTACATTACAGCATCTAAAGATTTAAAGCAAATATTCACAGATAACAAAGGAGACATTGACAGCAATTCAATAATCATAAGAGACTAAAATAATCCACTCTCAGTAATGGATAGAGCACTAGACTGAAAACCAACTAAAAAAAACACACACATCTGAATTGAACAACACTATAGACTAAAAGGACCTAACAGACCTATACAGAACTTTCCACCCAACAGCAGAAAAATACACATTGTTCTCAAGTGCACAGAGAACATTCTCCAGGATACATTACATAATATGTCACAAAACAAGTCTTAATAAATTTAAGAAGATTAAAATCATTCCAAGTATCTTTTACAACCACAGTGAAATGAAACTAGAATCAATAATAATAAGAAAATGGGAAAATTCACAAATACATGAACTTGAATAACATACTCTTTTAAAATTCTTTGTACTATTATTATTTTAATAGTTTTTGGGGAACAGGTGGTGTTTGGTTACATGGATAAATTCTTTAGTGGTGATCTCCCAGATTCTGGTGCACCCATTACCTGAGCAGTGTACATTGTACCAAATGTGTAGTCTTTTATCCCTCATCTGCACCCCCCAGCCTTCCCCCTGAGACCCCAGAGTCCATTATATCATTCTTATGCCTTTGTGTCCTCATAGCTTAGCTCCCACTTATAAGTGAGAACATACAATGTTTAGTTTTCCATTCCTGAGTTACTCCACTTAGAATAATGGTCTCCAGCTCCATCCAGGTTGCTGTGAATTCCATTATTCTGTTTTTTTCAACATGTCTAATTATCAGGGAAATGCAAATCAAAACCACAATGCGATACCACCTTACACCTGCAAGAATGGCCATAATTTAAAAATAAAAAAAAATAGATGTTGGCGTGGATGTGGTAAAAAGGGAACACTTTTACTCTGCTGCTGGGAATGTAAACTAGTACAACCAATATGGAAAATAGTATGGACACTCCTTAAAGGATTAAAAGTAGAGTTACCATTTGATCTGCAGTCCCACTACTGGGTATCTACCCAGAGGAAAATGAGTCATTATATGAAACAGACACTTGCACACACATTTATAACAGCACAATTCACAATTGCAAAAATATGGAACCAGCCTAAATATCCATCAACCGACAAGTGGATAAAGAAAATATGGTGGGCTGGGCGCAGTGGCTTACGCCTGTAATCCCAACACTTTGGGAGGCCGAGGCAGGTGGATACCTGAGGTCAGGAGTTTGAGACCAGCCTGGCCAACATGGTGAAACCCTGTCTCTACTAAAAATACAAAAATTAGCTGGGCATGATGGTGGGCACCTGTAATCCCACCTACTTGGGAGGTTGAGGTAGGAGAATTATTTAAACCTGGGAGATGGAAGTTGCAGTGAGCTGAGCTTGTGCCACTGCACTCCAGCCTCGGTGACAAAGTGAGACTCCAGCTCAAAAAAAAAAAAAGAATAAGAAAATGTAGTGTGTGTGTATATATATATGTATATATATACATGTGTATATATTATATATATATATACACGTGTATATATATACACGTATACATGTGTATACGTGTATATATATGTAGTATATATGTGTGTATATGTACCATATATACATATATACACACTACATATATATACCACATATATATACCATATATGTATATATGTAGTATATATATCTGTGTGTGTGTATATATATATACAATATATATACACCATATATATGGTGTGTATATATATATGGTGTATATATATATGGTATATATATATGGTGTATATATATATATGGTATATATATATGGTGTATATATATATATATGGTGTGTGTATATATATATATATATACACACACACATATATATACACCATGGAAAACAACACACTCTTAAACATCCATTGGGTCAAAAAGGAAATCAAAAAGAAATTTAAAAAATATCTTGAGACAAATAAAAATGAAAACACAACATACCAAGCTTATGGGATGCAGAAAAAGCAGTACTAAGAGGGAAGGTTATAGTGATAAATGCCTACATTCAAAAAGCAGAGAGATCTCAAATAAATAAACTTTATAGCTCAAGAAACTAGAAAAAGAGAAACAAACTAAGCCCAAAGTTAGCAGAAGAAAGAAAATAATAAAGATTATAGCAGAAATAAATAAAGTATAAAAAAGAAATAGAAAAAAGACAACAAAATGCAGTTAAGAAAATTAAAATGCAGATAAACAAAATTGACACTCAGACTGAGAAAAAGGAGGACTTAATAAAATCACAAATGAAAGAGATTTACATTACAACAGATGCCTCACAAGTAAAAAGGACCATTATAAAAGACTATTATGAACTGTTATAAGGGACTATTATGAATAGTTATATATGAACAAATTGGATAATCTGAAGAAATTGATATGTTCCTAAAACATTCAACCTATCAAAACTGAATCAAGAATAAATAGAATGCCTTAAGAGACCAGTAACAAATAAAGAGATTGAAGTGGTAACTGAAAACTATAATGGCTATAATGGTCTTCCATATGGCTGAGTGCCACCAAACATTCAAAGAATACCAATCCTTTTAAACTCTTCCAGGAAAGAGAAAAAGAAGAAATACTTTCAAACACATTTTATGAGGCCAGCATCACTCGGATACCAACACCAGGAAAGGACACCATAAGAAAGGAAAACCAGGCCAGATGTGGTGGCTCACCCCTGTAATCCCAACACTTTGGGAAGCTGAGGCAGGAAGATCACTTGAGCCCAGGGGTTCAAGACCAGCCTGGACAACATAATGAGACCCTGCCTTTACAAAAAATAAAAATTAAAAAATCAGCTGGGCTGTGGTGGCATGTGGCTCTAATTTCAGTTACTCAGGAACCCAAGGTGGGAAGATCGCTTGATTCCAGGAAGTTGAAGCTGCAGTGAGCTATGATTGGCCACTGCACTCCAGCCTGGGTGGCAAAGAGACCAAAGAAACTACCATCAGAGTGAACAGGCAACCTACAAAATGGGAGAAAGTTTTCACAACCTACTCATCTGACAAAGGGCTAATATCCAGAATCTACAATTAACTCCAACAAATTTACAAGAAAAAACAAACAACCCCATCAAAAAGTGGGCAAAGGATATGAACAGACACTTCTCAAAAGAAGACATTTATGCAGCCAAAAGACACATGAAAAAATGCTCACCATCACTGGCCATCAGAGAAATGCAAATCAAAACCACAATGAGATACCATCTCACACCAGTTAGAATGGCAATCATTAAAAAGTCAGGAAACAACAGGTGCTGGAGAGGATGTGGAGAAATAGGAACACTTTTACGCTTTTGGTAGGACTGTAAACTAGTTCAACCATTGTGGAAGTCAGTGTGGCAATTCCTCAGGGATCTAGGACTAGAAATACCATTTGACCCAGCCATCCCATTACTGGGTATATATCCAAAGGAATATAAATCATGCTGTTATAAAGACACATGCACACGTATGTTTATGGCGGCACTATTCACAATAGCAAAGACTTGGAACCAACCCAAATGTCCAACGATAGACTAGATTAAGAAAATGTGGCATATATACACCATGGAATACTATGCAGCCATAAAAGATGATGAGTTCATGTCTTTTGTAGGGACATGGATGAAATTGGAAATCATCGTTCTCAGTAAACTATCGCAAGGACAAAAAACCAAACACCGCATGTTCTCACTCATAGATGGGAACTGAACAATGAGAACACATGGACACAGGAAGGGGAACATCACACTCTGGGGACTGTTGTGGGGTGGGGGGAGGGGGGAGGGATCGCATTAGGAGATATACCTAATGCTAAATGACGAGTTAATGGGTGCAGCACACCAGCATGGCACATGTATACATATGTAACTAACCTGCACATTGTGCACATGTACCCTAAAACTTAAAGTATAATAATAATAATAATAATAAATAAAATAAAACAATAAAAAAAAGAAATACAACTACATGGGCCTTAATAAAAATTTAAAAGAGACCCTGTTTCTAAAGAAAACAAAAGAAAACAAAACCCAGACCAATACCCCTGATAAACACAGATGCAAAAGTCCTCAGTAAAACACTAGGGTGACCAAGTGGAACTTACTGCAGGCATAGTTCAACATATACAATATACAATCAAATCTCTAAACAATGCACTAAGGGCTTTTGGTATACAAGGCCTTATTTTAGCACAAATTTACCGAAGATGGGGGAAAGGAAACATGAAGCACCTAATGTGTGCTAGAAAGTATTCTAGCAAAACATAACTCCAGGGGAAAAAACTAGCACGCATTGAATGCCTATTATATGTCAAATTCTATTTTAGTAAAACATTATTCATACAGAAGAGTAGAAAAACAAGATTGCATTAAGTATCTTGAATATGCCAGGCACTAGACTTGAACAGTTACTCATATACAGGTGGAAGAAATGAGCATGCTTTGATCATCTAGTATAGGGCCCCCAAATCCCGTACTGAGTACTCTGCATAGAGTACATAGTATATGCCAAGTACTGTTTTAGTACAATAGCACTCACACATAGGGAAAAGAAACAGACTTGCATTGAGTACCTAGTGTATGACAGGTTCTATTCTAGAACAATGTTACTCACCCATAGGGGAAGGAAATAAGATTGAATTGAGCACCAAGTATTTGGTCAAAAACAATTTTAGGGCAATGTGACTAAGAAAGGGAACCAGCATACATTAAGTGCCTATGCTAGGTGCTATACCAATACCAACTTACTCACATGTAGGGGGAGGAAGCATAAATATTTTGATCACCTAGGGTATGCCGCATACTATTCTAATACAAACTTATACACATATATGGAAAAGGAAAGAAGTATGGATTGAACTGCTGTGAGGTACATCCTAGTTTACTGTGCCTTTCCTCACAACACATAGTGGGGAGGAAGCAAACATACCCCACAACTTTACTCACACATGTGGAAAGGAAATGAGCATGCTGAAGCGACTAGTACAAACCACCTATTCTAGTACAGTTCTTACAGAAACCAAGAAATAAGCATGTTTAAAATGCTTTTTACAGACCAGATATTATCCTTGCAACATCACTCACTAAAATGGGAAGGAAGCAGTTATGCATTGAACCACCAGTATATCCAAGGGTCTCTTCTAGTTTAACTTTATCTACACATAGTGGAAAGGAATGGGACTGCAATTACTACCTCCTATATGCCAAGTATTAGTCTAGTTAATATTTGCTATTATCTAGGAAAAGGGAATGAATGTATTAAGTGCGAGGTATATTCCAGGTGCTTTTCTAGTACATCACTCATAAGTCAGTGGAATAATAAAAGTATGTGTTAAGTGCATAATTGTTTGTCAGGCAATCTTCTAGTATGATGTATTCACTCACAGAAGAAAACAGGCATGCATGGAGCATCTGTTGTTGTCAAGCACTGTTTTAATGAGATATTAGAAAAAAAAGAAACAATCACTCATTAAATGTCAGCCAGTTTTCTGGTACAACTTTACTCTTACATAGACTGAAAAATTAATGCATGTATTTCATGCCTAGCTTAAGCCAGGTGCTATTCTAGTAGGACTTTGCTCACATAAGAAGTAGAGATTATTGCATTGTACACTTAGAACATGACAGGTACAACATTACACATTGGGAACAGGAAGCAAGCATTCATTAATTAATGAACATTGCATATACAAAATAATAATTTTGTACAACATTACTCACCTGTGTGAGAATAGAAAGGGCACATATGGAGTACAAAATATATGCATGGAAATTTCTTGAGCATTTTAATTCGTATCTAAATGAAGAAAATGAGCATGCTTGCAGCACATAATATCATTATACACTACTCACATATCATGTAAAGGAAGAAATTGGACTTAAATAACTAAGGTATTGCAGGGTCTATTTTAGTACAACTTTATTCTCACATTAGGAAAGGAATTGAGCATGCATTAAGCGTTTATTTTATTTCAGGTTTTACTCTATCATAACTTACTCACACCTGGGGGAAGAAGCAAATATCCATTGGAAACTTATATGTAAGATACAATTCTAGAATAACAACATACAGGCAAACTACAAGCCTGCATGGAGCAGTGATATGCCACGCAATATTGTAGTACATTATTACTGATACATACGTGAAAGGACGGAAGTACGTATTGAACATTCAGTGTATATTAGGTTCTATTCCAGTACAGACTTATTGACATACAAGAGAAGAAAAACAGTATTTATGAAGCACCTCATATATCCCAGGCACTGGTCTACTACAACTTTACTCACACATGAGGTAAGGAAACAAGGATGCATTAAACTTCAAGTACACACCAGGCACTAATCTGCATAACGTTAGGGAGAGGGAAGCATGCATGCATTAGCCCCTAATATATAACTGATACTATTCAATTACAACACATCCACACACAAGGGAAGGAAATGAGCCTGAATAGACTATCTAGTATAGGCCAAAGTACGAGCTAAAATAATCACATACGGGGGACTTAAGTAAGCATGCATTGACAGCCTAGTATGTGTGAGATACTATTCTAGTACAACCTTACCCACACATAGTGAAAGACACAAGACTTTTCTGAGCATCTAATACATAGTAGGCACTATCCTAATACAAACTTACTCTCATAAAGGTGGGAAATAGTCCACTGAACCTCTCTCTGTATGTCTGGTATTATTCTACTATAATATTATTGACAGCAATTGAGCACACAGGGACTATGTAGTCTATCCTAGGTATTATTTTCATATACCAATACTCATAGAGTGGGACAAGAAATGAGCATGTGCTGAGCACCTAATATATGTCAGGTCCTATTCTAGAACATTACTGATCCATAGGTAAAGAAAAGAAGATTGAGTTGAGCAATGTGTATAGGCTGGGCTTTATCTAACATAGCATTACTCACACTTAGGGATATAAACAAGGATACCTTGAGTGCCTAGTACATTCAGACGCTCTTCTAACATACGATTACTTGCATAAAAGTTTAAAATAAGCATGTATTTAGTGTCTACTATATGCCAGGCACTTTACCCTATTATTCACACATAGGATAAAGAAAGGAGAAATGTTTTGATGAGGGATACTCCGTAACATCCAGTGTGAATGAAATCCTCGTTCCTTCCTCCACCTTTTCTGTCAGCCACCCTGGTGACAAGACATGGTTGCCTCATTGCAGCTTCATTAGAGACAAAAATAGGCTCTCCACTTAGGCTGGTGTGGGTGGGAATGGGATGATAGTTTTCTCTGTGATGTTTGGCCCGAGTAGATCAATTCTTTTCTAAGAGTTTTCTGTCTTGGTAGGCTACCTCTTTCGTGGTGATTGGCTGAAGAGCAGGCTTTTGTTGGTTTTGTTTTGTTTTGTTTTGTTTTGTTTTGGTCTGTTGCTTTTTTGAGCCTGTTGGCACCTCTGGATTGTCAGCTGCTTTAGCTCCAAGTCTAGGTTTAAAAACAAACAGGCCGGGCGCGGTGGCTTACACCTGTAATCCCAGCACTTTGGGAGGCGGAGGTTGGCAGATCATGAGGTCAGGAGATCGAGACCATCCTGGCCAACGCGGTGAAACCCTGTCTCTACTAAAAATACAAAAAATTAGCCGGGCGTGGTGGCATGTGCCTGTAGTCCCAGCTATTCCAGAGGCTGAGGCAGGAGAATTGCTTGAACTCGGGAGGTGGAGGTTGCAGTGAGCCGAGATCACGCCACTACACTCCAGCCTGGACCACAGACCGAGACTCCGTCTCAAACAAACAAACCAACCAAACATCAACAACAATAACAACAAAGAACACCATGGGCACCTTGCTGTTGTACTGTTTCTTGAGTCCTAGATCTGCAGCAAGTCGGCCTTCTTCTCTCCACCTTTAATAAGAGACTTCTTGAGTTCTCTGTACAAATAATGCCCAAGATTTCTAGTTGTCCATCATTATAATTTTAATACACTCTCCACTCACCCATTTATTCTCTTCCCATAGTTTTGTTCTTTCATTTGTACACAATTATATACTTTATAATTTTTTTAGAAATATCTCCTCTTATAGTTAAAATTTTAGCTCCCCATTTAAGTTGACTCATGCTATATATGTATTCCAAATACCCACATAATCATCATTGAACTTAAATTCTGTCTGCAATTCTAAAGAACAGTGAAAGTTATTAATTTGGTATTTTTTAAAAATAAGACATGTTTAATTTTTCTTTTTTCATGTCCCAACCTTGTACCTATTCTTTTATGTCTAATAGCCCTTTAGGATATATCAATTACCTCTGATATTTAAATGACACTGGTATTAGAAATTCTGATAGTCAGTTGTGATTTAACCATACTTATAAATTAATGTGGATCCTGAATGTTTGCAATTTACCCCTTTTCCACTTCTCTTTCCCTCCACTCTCTCTGCTCTTGTTTAAAACAAGAATTAAAGTCACTCCTATTACTTGATTTCTGTATTTTGGAAATATTTTTGGGAGATAATTAGTATAACAATATAATTAATATAATATACTATAATTAATATAATAGTATGATTTGTTGACTTCTCTTCTCTTCGTCTTAAATAGCATTACTGAATGTCTTGGCCTTCTCTTATTTCCTTACCTTGTCTCTGACATGTCTCTTTCCTGTGAAGCAATCCTGCCATGCCATCTTTGTTTAGCAGAAGCTAGATTCTCTCACCATTTTTCTTCAGACAATTTGTTTCTGTTTTATTTTCTGTTCATTCTTATGGCTATCTGAATTCATCTTTTTATCTTCCCCATCTATTTCTGAAAGCCCAGTTGAGTGTATTCCTAATTTTTTTTATCATCCCAGGGTACCTAATAGCATTTGTTTCAACAGATCATCAGGCTGCCCTTCTAGTTAGGTACGTTCTCCTTTAATTCTGCCACAAACCAGGCAGAATTTAAATGAATCTGATTCAGTTTGAATAGAATCAGTCCTAGTTATGACAGGTTTTACTCAGAAGCAGTGTTATCTACATAGAAATCTAAAACTAGTCAAAAAGTTTTAAGTTCATCCTGAAGTTTCAGAAACAATCTGAACCAAAGAAAATTGATGTATATGGTTGATTTGGTTCAAGTAGTTTTGATACATTTAAGTAGGCCTGGATGAACCTAAATTAATTTAAACTGATGAGAAAACATGTGGGTAAACCAGGGCTGGTTTTAATTAGTCAGAAACTATGCAAACATAATGAACCATTTTTTATAAAGCCCATAGGTGCATTTGCTTAAGGCTCGCCCAGATGTGACCAGCCTAAAGGACTGAAACGGATTTAACTTCTTAGAAAGTTAAATGTCAGTCTGTTGAGTTATTTTTGGTTTTGAAAAATTAACCAGAACTGATTTGAGCCTGACAGAAGAGGTATTTATTTATTTATTTATTTATTTAGCAAATCATTACAAAGATCTCTTAAGCTTCTTGATCGTCTATGTTAGGTACATTTCTCAAAATAAATCCAATTCCTTGATTGATCTTGAGGTCTCAATCTCACAAATCTAAATTACAGAAAATATTTCTTGGTTTCATCCCCAAAGAATTCATTTGTCCTGACCTCAAAGTCACAATTTCTAAACTTGACCTCATTGCCTTCAAAGTGAATCTTCCCACCTTTTAAGGGGAAAATGTTGAGGCAGGTAGAGGATGATTACTGAAAAAGTGTTTGGAAGAAAGAGCCAGAATAATCACTTGGCATACATCAGGATCTCATTCTAGCCCATCAAGAACTCCATGAAGTGTCCACAATGCTGCCCTTGTTTCCAAAAAAAATAATAATTTCCTAAAAACACACGTCAAAATTATTCTAACGTTGTTTTCATGTATGTCCCCCAAAAGGGACTTCTGTCATGCTGCTGTTCTAGGATGCAATTCTGTAGTTCCATGGCCATAGAAATCACACTTCTCCCCGATAAATTTATTTATTTTTAATCATTTTATTGAGGTATGTTTGATATATACAAAGCTATAGATGCTTAACATATACAACTTGATTTGTTTGGATATAAGCATACAACTATGAAAGCTTCATCACAATCAATGCCATAAATGTATTCATCTTCTCCAAAGGACTAACTTTTCAATGCAGAACCATATGCATTGTCTATGACTCTGGGCAACCTGGTGCTCTTCTCCATGCTCATCTTTGTGCCAGGGAATACCACTATTCATTTAGCTATTCTAACCAGATACGTTACCAAGTAAAATACCCCATCTCTACTTTTTAAAATAGTTTAATTTGAAACTCTAAAGTAATGCCATTTCTTTTGAAGATGACTTTGGGCAATGTTCTCCTACCTCTGTAGGGAAGCATGGTTTTTCCTCCTCTATCATTAAGGGTACTGAATAAAGGTGTTTATGTTCAACTTGCATGGGTCTCTGGGTGTTGCTAAACTCCCTCACTGATTAGGTTTTACTTCTTGTCTCTGTGTGTGTGTGTGTGTGTGTGTGTGTGTGTGTTTAAGGTCAAATTTCATGGTTCTTAATCAATAATTTTAGATTGTGCTTGTTCTCTGGATCCTTTCATTGCATCTTTTCTTTTCCATCTCTTTCACTTCTTACAGAAGGCAACTAAGGGGTCAGCTTGCTTTTGTCATCCTTTTCTCAATTGTTTCTGATTCTTCACTATCTCCCTGTCTCTGTTCTTCATCTTTTGCCTAAGGCTTTTCTCCCATTTATAACATACATCTATGATGAACCTTACCCTAGCTATGGCAGAGGGAAGTTAAATGCAGGGTGGGCTTCTCCAGTGGTCTGTGTCTCCAACTATGGAATTTCACTTTAACTGGTTCTTCTCTCCTTCAAGTTCTGCATTACTCTAGGCCACACCAGATGCTCATCAGCTTTTGCACTCACTGGGCTACTCAGGAGCATCACTGGAAATCCCTCTTCCTTTTCTTCATTTGAGGGGATCAACTCTCTATATTTAGCATCTGCTATAAACTATTCCTTTCTTGCCCCTCTTAGATGAAGACATGATGCCTGTTTGACTAAGACAATGGAAGGGAATATAACAGATGTTGCACAGATAGAAGTAAAGGGTTCCAAAGTTTGAGATCCTGGACTTTTTAGTCAACAAGGTACGGCAATCATCCATTCACTCAGTCAACTAACATATATTGACCATTGGCCACACATCAGATACACTGTGGATGGAAGAAGTGTAATATAAGGCCCAATATTTTCATATATGTGGGGTATGGGAGCACATGTCACAGGGGCTTGTTAAGGGATTCATAAGAAAACTTGATGAAATAAGAGGATTACTTAAGAGACAGGGTGGAAGTAATGATATCAGTAATGAGAAAGGACCTCACAAGTGAGCTAGGCATCTGTGGTTGACTGTGCTGCTCTATAATGCCACTTGTTGCAGAGGGAATATAACACAACCTAGTGAAACCAATATTTTATGAATATATTTACTTATAATGAGTGCAGGGCTAAATGCCACTGGTTTGGGGAGGTGCCCAAGATGAAAGCTTTGGCTGAAATAAAAATGAGTTCAATAATTTATTCAGAGTTGTGTGATAAAATAATTCACTATTGGTAGTACACAAACAAGTCTTGCTAAATGTCATATAACATCAGAATTATAGCTCAAGGTCCTGCTTTGTACTTTTGATGTAACATAAAGAGATGATAGTTATGCTTTAATCTACAGGGTGTGTTTTTAATTGCCACATTGAATATATTTTTCAAAGCCGGAAGATGAACAAGTGTCTCGCTCCAGATATTAAGTCCCCCTGGAAAAATGCGTAGCTAAATAGTTCCTTGAAGAAGAGAAAAAAGTATTCTTCTAACCAAAGGAACTCCTGGTAGAGGAGCAATTGGAACCAGAAAATATGAAGTCCTAATAAGTCAAAACCATTGGATCATGACCCATCTCATCAGTCTAGCAGGTGGTGGTGAGAAGAATTACAGAAATCTATTAATAGGAAGTAATAGAGGAGACAGAAACCACAGATATTTAACCTGAGGATAAAAGGGTCACCCCTTACAGGTACCTGAATTCCCAATGACCCAATACCAGAAAAGTATTTTCCAAACTGATATTCAATGAAACACTATTTCATATGACATAAGAGTTGTAATTTTGCAAATGTTTGAGAGTGAAATAAATCTCAAAATTCCAAGTTAAACAAAATTAAGCAAGTACATTTTTTTCCTCTAAGGAAGGCATCTCAGAGCCTTTAATATGCTAATACACAATGTATTTCTCCAAGAATAAGAAAAAAAGTATTTCCCAAACATTGATGAAAGGACATCTTTTAGCATGTCCCAGGATTTATGTTTTATGGACTAATGTTTGGGAGATGCTAATTTATATCATGGCTGATATTTGAACTCCAAAATTGGCAAACAGGTAAAGGCAATGGCAAGAAGCTTTGGCCCACAAGATTCCTTACAGTTCAGGAGATATCAGCAATGTAATTTTGTAAAGTGGTCTATTCACAGCAATGTTTCAGGGGATGTAGAGGGAACAAGTTAGAGAGAACCTGAACCCTTGGAAGCAATGCCAAGGTTCTATACATGGTTCTAATCAAATGGGATTTATGTTTGAGTTTCTAATCTATGAAGAAGACTATGAGCTAGACAGGGAGTCCAAGAAAGATGTGTAGTGTGAAATGGGCCATGATGTCAGAGGTAGAGAAACCAATGCAACTCCAAATCTATAGTGTCCTTCCCAGCCTACATCTCTGGACAACCAAATAGCAAATTCATCAATATTCTTTAATTACATCGTCTTTAAATAAATGGTGGAAGACAAGTCAGCATATACTGTGACCTATTTGTAACTCAGAACATGGAAGAAATCTTTCTGTATATGTTATATCCAGCAGTAGATAAAGCTGTGGAAAGCTGGAAAGGCCACCAGAAGAAAAAGTGGGAAAGAGCTGACAAGTAAAATTCTTGATATGGCCTGGGTTGATTTGGTTACATTATTTTCAAGGCTCACACTTGGAATTAGAAAACTCATGTGATCCTCTCTGTTTGTTCACATATTTATTGGAAAGGTACTTGGAGTCACCATGATGTACAGAAAGATTTCTCCCATTTTTCTAAGTTAGAAAAAGGGCAGATGCAAGCCATTTATTTACTTGTCTTCCACCATCTAGTTGTAGATGTAGTTAAGGAAGTATTAACCTATTTATTCCAGAGGCACCATCTAGTTGTAGATGTAGTTAAGGAAGTATTAACCCATTTATTCCAGAGGTTGAAAATTTTTGTGTGTGAAAAATCCGACCTTGGCGATGACCTTGAACAGTTAGATATACGTAAGTCCCACAAGCTTAGAGTTCCAATAATGGAACACTGGGCATAGATGGGTTAATAGATTTGCTGTATGCTGGTCCAGTGATGTAGGCTGAGCAGGACACTATAGATGGGTAGTTTCATCACCTTCTCTACCCTCTACATGATGGATTTTCAAGCACAATTTAAGTCACACACTGAATCTGAGCATTGGAGATGTAAGATACTGTCCTTTTCTTCTAGATATTTAGAGTTTAATTAATTACAAAGAACACTGTTTTGAAAGCACAGAGCTATGTAGCTGGAAATAAGAATCAACAGTCTCGTTGCTTATGAGTGGTACATACTTCTTCAGTTGATTAATAGTTGCTTGTATACTGCTTTCACAGACACATAGCTTTGGCAGTTGCCTACTTTAACGCTTAGATATTTAGAGTGCTTTCTAGAATTCATTATTAAATCAATTGAGAAATAAATTAACCAGTTACTAATAATAATAAGTAACATTTATAAAGCATTAACAATGTGTCAGATAATGTGCTAAGTGCTTTTATTACCTTATATCATTTAATTTTAAAAGCAACATTGTAACTCAGATACTATTGTTTTCATTTTAAATATGGGGAAAACAAACTATGAGATAGATAAGTAACTTGCCCAAAGTCACATAGCTAGGATGTTGAAAATCAAGGGTTTGAACCTAGGCATTATGAATCCAAATCCCAAGCTAAATTTAACTGCTAAATCACCCACTTACACCAATGCACTTTAATTATCTAATTGATAATTTTATACTCACTGACTTTGAGTTGATAGCATTGTTATGAAACAAAACAAAATTTCCCCTTTTTACCAAAACCTCCAGTATTTCAATATTTAAAGAGAATGCTGAGTTTCATTCTTAGGTAGACATAGACTACATTAATTATACTTACCAGTAAGCTAAAGGTGAGACTGATTATCAAATGTACCAGTAACAACGATTATACAGAGGTTTGAATCAGCCCAAATTCCAAAACATAGACAACTAAAGAAGTTTCTATAATTTGCCCAGAACTTTTGTTTTTGTCCTGTTCTCTGCCTCCTATTTTAGGCCTCTTGATCCAGTGAGTTATCCTAACGCTTGAATAAGTCCAGCCTTGGGGTCCCTCCCTGTCCTTATTTTCGCTCACTGTGTTTGGCAGAGCTTTCGTTCATATCCTCAGAGAGTCTTAGCTGTTCCCTAGCAAAGCCCCAGGCAAAGGAAAAGTTTTCAACCAAACACACTTAAAAATTAAGACACTGCCCTTTGGCATGCCTCCATTCCTTCTCCTGCAGTTCTGTAAAGAACAGACAGCTTCATGTTTTAGAACTTCAGATATGATCGAATCTGCAACTGAGCTGCATGTACCAATAATATATTTATTTCCTATGATTTTCCAAAAATCAGTTTGGTTCCAAGTCTCACCTTTTAGTGGATGCTGCCTCCTGGTAGATGGGGGTGGTGGTATTTACTGTGTCATAAAATTATAGTGAGGAAACATATCAAACTCTAATGTCTCAAGTCGAGGAATTAAGAATAAATGGTCTAAGTTGAAAGATTGGGGGAGTCAAGGGTGCTTGCTTAGATTCTCCATGAACAACTGTATTGCATGACTCCAGTGGAATCATAAAAATATAGCCTGGCTCTCCTGGATGTGGTGGGCTACTAGATTTTTCAGATTACACGATCCAGGAAAATGTTTACTACAAACATTTCAACTTCTTCATATTAACAACATCCACACAGCCCTGAGTTTCAGCATAATAGAGGATCCTCTGTAGTAAAACACCACTGCAGATATTTCATAGGCATTTTAAAAAATATTTCATGTGAAATTAGTAATTTCATCATAAGCAAACTATAATGTACATGGGAGGAATGGATAAGATAAGAATGGTAAAATGAAACCCATAAGACATTGTGAAAGTGTAATTTGCTGTGCCTTTGAAAGAAGGTGAACCTCACTGGTTGATAACTGTCTGAGTTGTGTCCAAAGATTGAGTAAAGAGTTATAAGGAGAAGCACTTTGCCAGATTAAAAAATCACATATTTGAAAATTCCTATCACTTTGGTATCTCATCTACTAACAGCATCCCCATCAGGCCTTCAACATTCTGCAACCTGAGTTCCAACGGTGTCTTTCCTTCCTTTGGAGTGTCTTAATATCTGTTCTTGCTGTTACCTCCACTTATTCAGCTTTGAGACCACATCAGAATTGATCATCTATTTCTTGACAACTATAGGCATTCAATAATTATTTGCTCAAAAGTTCTGGAATCTTTACCACCCTCCTCAAACCACTTGCCTGTTGCCAGCTACTTTTCCATGCTCGGACCCCAAGTTGGTTACTTTAATTCTATCCTTTCTGTGATTTGCTCTATTGACTCCAAATTCAAACTTTCCATTTCTCTACTCATGGTCCTAAGCCATGGAATGAGACTACTGAAGACTTCATCACAGCAACAACAGGTCTGGCATATGAGCATACCCTTAGCAGACTCAACAGGCCCTTGCACAAGGCCCAGGATGGGGCCCACAGCAAGTTTGGATGTACCTGCACAGGCAAGGATTTGATCCATGAATCGTTGGGTCCACTGTTGCTTCCCAGGTATTGCACAATATCCTCTTCCCTTCACAGCTACAACCTCACATTCTGATTTTGAGAATTTCCAGTATGTTTTCTAAACCAGTTGAGAGAATGCCATGAATGCTTAGCAAATTTCCAGTTAGGAAGGTAGGTGGACTGGAGAGAATTTTCTTTCTTTGAAGTACACAATAATTGTTCTTGAGTTATCTTAAACCACCAAAACCAACACTTATTTTCCCAAGACAGTGCTGTACAATGAAGTAAACAGAAGAGAAAAATACCTAGAGCAGACACTTTAATCATCAGGTGAATTAAATCAGGACAGCCTACTTTGAAGTACTAAAGCCAAATAAAACAACAAAACAAGCTTTGTTAATTCTAATGAGACTCTGGAATCACCCATTTTCCCAACGACTGTTAGAATAAATATTTCCTGTATAAACAAGAGCAATGTTTTAACTCTGTAGAACCCAAACTGCCTTAGGTTGATAAGCCTATGGTAACTTGATTTTTTCTTATTTCTTTTCATTATGGCCTTTATAAGTATAAGTTGGAGTATAAGGAGAAAGAATAATCAATGCGTGGACCTTTTTTCCCCTGCGGAATAAGTGAACTAATGAATTGTTAAACTTTTCTGAAAATGTCCTTAATGCAGCGCAAGTAAATCTTCTGTTCCCCACAGTCTCTCACCATTCCTCATTTATCTTGGATTATTTCGATCCTTTTCCCCCAGTATCAGCATGTGGTGTAGTTACATCAATGAATAATTCACATCACAAACAGGCAAATGAGTTTGCTTTAAATGATAATAAGCCTGAGGTGAGAAAAAACAATGAGTCTGATTTACCTTAAAGCCCAATGCTAGAGAATCTTCAAAAATAGTATCTCAGTAAGAGCCTGGATCAGCGGACTGACAAAGATACTGGGCTTGAAATCAAGAATGCATTCAAAACACAGCAAGCCTTCTCTAAAGATCCGCCAGATAGTTCCTAACCCTCACTGCTTCCCACATTACTAAATTCCTTCCACATCACTAAATGTGCAGAGGTTGCCAGTCTGCTGAAACACCGATTATGCTGACTGTAGTCTGTATTTCAAGGTTTCTGTGTATGTTTATGATCAATTTCTCTAACAGAATTTTATTTACTTTGAGAGAAAGAATTATACCTTATACCAAAAGCATGTTTTTAAATAAGTGCTGAAATTCATGTTCTAACCAATTATTAAATTCCTTTCCCATTGAATTTAACAATTTCCCACTTTCCAACACCTCAAAACCTCTGCTTGCATCTAGGTATAAATGGGAGTGGGGGGAAAGGAGTGCAGCCTGATTATTCTAGGTCTCATGATAACATTCATTATTTTATTGGTGCTCTAAAAGTGTTGATAGTCTGTATAGTCATAAAAACATTTGCTTTTACATTTTTACGGTTCTTTTTTGAAACACTGGTCTGAGAACACTGCAGTTTCTCAATAACACTTGCTAAAAGTTAGCTTTCACTGGGTTGATTGATCTACACTTAAGAGGACAAAGAGCTCTGAGTACCTGCTGAAATAGAAATTTTCCATCCTTTTTCAAGACGCAGAATTATGCCAGGGTATATATATTTTTAAGGGTTCAAAATATTTTGAAAACTTGTATCTTAAAGACACAGACTTAAGGCATTCTCCCCAGTGACACAGGAAATGAGTAGGCGCAGGACAGTCCTTTAGAAGGCAGTTCCTAACAGTTTCCTTCCACCCTATTAAGGAGGTGAGTTCTTGCAGTACCTAATATGTCTTGTGCCTATGATAGACTAGGGAGAATTAAAAGACTGGAAATTTAAACCATCATTCTAGTTTTGACTTTTTAATTTATTATTTTTTGTGATATTTCGAAGTCTTTTAACTTTTGTAAACTTCAGTTTTTCTTTTTTTATTAAAAAGGCATAATAATAGTTTTGCTGCAATTGACATTATATTAAATTAGATAATTATATAAAAGTGCATCAAAAATTTGAGTGTGCTATGAAATGGAAGGGTATTAATTTGGCAAAAGGAAAATATTGGAAGAATGTATATCTTTTAAGTTAACCTGATGGAGTAATTGTGGTTTAAGTATTTCCATAAAAATCAAAGTGATATTGTATAAGACCTTTCAGTTAATTATACAGTAGACATTTAGTCATGTTTTTAATTCACATAACATTTAATTAGATTTTTTGGTTTTTTATTCTATAGAGGAATGTTTAGACAAGCTTATCGACATCATAAAAGAAGAGACCATGTGGATTTAAAGTACGTAGCATATAATTAATTTCAAATTACTTAAGCAATAAAACACGTATCTAACAGGCCATTAAGCTACTAGTAAATGTCAAACTATTTTAATTGCACTCAATAAGACAAATTAAAAGCCTAAATATATTTTTAATATTTCCCTTGCAGGGCCTTAGTGTGGAAAGTGTAGTGTATTTAGTCCTTCCAATATTATTTATATAAGAAGGAAGAAAAAAAAGGAAGATCCAGAGGCCTTTGGACTCCAATTGTTTTTCAGTGGTTGTTTGTTGTTTGTTTGTTTTTGAGACTGAATCTCATTCTGTCACTCAGGCTGGAGTACAGTGGCACAATCTTGGCTCACTGCAACCTCCGCCTCCCGGATTCAAGTGATTCTCCTGCCTCAGCCTCCTGAGTAGCTGGGATTACAGGTGCACACCACCACAACCAGCTAATTTTTGTATTTTTAGTACAGACGGGGTTTCACCATGTTGGTCAGGCTGGTCTTGAACTCCTGACCTCGTGATCCGCCCGCCTCAGCCTCCCAAAGTGCTGGGATTACAGGCGTGAGCCACTGCGCCCGCCTCCAACTGTTAATACCATGCCCAGAACTGTCATTTTCCAATTGTGATCAACAAGAAACCTCAGAACAACTGCTGGAAGCGGGAGAGAGAAAAGTGGGTAGGGTTAAAAGCCCCCTCCCCAATGTGGCTTCATCTAAAACAGCTCTGCTATTTTATGTACATGGTTTCTATGCAAAGGTATACAAGAAATATGAACTCTTCAGCCTCTAAAGATGTTTTGAATATCTGTAGCAAAGGAAAGAACTCTAGATAAGAAATTAGGGAATCATCATCTCCTCTCCAGATTTGTGACCCTAGACAAGTCTTTTACTCTCCCTATGGCGTGGATTTTTGTATCTATAAAAACATGGATGTTGTATTAAATATGTTTAATTGTAAATAAATCAAGATTTTTTAAGAAATAGAAGCTTGGGGGAAAATAGTAGGATGAAGTATCAGGAAACTAAATACTTCAAATGCCAGCTGGAACTGGTCATTCTATGGAGCACGAAAAGATCTTCATCTTGCATCCCGTCACTGGGAGTTACGTGCCTCATTTCTGGCAGCTGAGAACTCCCTTTCTCTCTCACTGCCCACATTCATCTCTTTTGGAGCTGGCATCTCAGTCAGACCCTTCCTACCTCAATCAGTTTATCACACACTAAGAAATCCCAGTCTTACTGCTCAAGGTTACAGCTAATGCAGAGCCTTTCGTAGAAATGACCACACATACTCTCATTATGAATAAGTATATAAATCTGCAGCATACAGCTATATAGAGTATGAGCCTATTTAAATTATCCCACATATGAAGACAAGGAAAGCAGAGTAGTTCTGTTGACGTGATGGGGCCGAGGGGCTAGAACGCTGTCCCCAGCCTCCATCAAGTCTCTCCACCCTGAGACACCTCTGGTAACAGCAAGGTTCTCAGGAACCCTGTTTGAAAACTACTGTATAATCATACCCTTTTAACTTATTAATGCATACTTGTTACTTTACTTTTTCATAATGCCCACTTTCTTTTTACTGTAATAACCATGGAGTTGAAAATTAGTCATTTTGGAAGATATTTATAAATATCTTCACTTTAAGGGAAAACTTGAAGTCACTTTATACTTGTTGAAAACATGATCTAGGAATATTTGATTTGTGCATTCTTCTCTTTTTATCTTTTTTATGTGGGAAAGAATGATTAGAAGCTAGGTTGATTCTTGATCTAATTTCAAATAAGAAAATCATTGCACTTTCAAAATGTATCATTACCAAGCATCATTACTTCACTTGGAGCAATGCAAGGAGAGAAAAAAATAACTGCCCTTAGAAAATGAGAAAATTCTCATTGATATGTTTATTCTTTGATTCCTCATCACTTTTCTGCTGCAAGAAGTTAAAAGCCTGCAGCTTGGCAAAAAAAAAAAAAAAAAAAAAAAAAAAAAAAAAAAAAAACTAGTTGAATTAGATTCACAAAAATCAAGACTTCTCTTCTTAACCACCAGGCACAGAGATTTACCAGAATGGAGCCAGGAACAGGGGAGAAGGGAATGGAATACTAGCTCTGCCAACAGACAGCTAATGTGCAGAAGAATCTGCTAGGAAAATCTGAGGGGTAAGATGCAGATGTAATAAAATCAATGCCAAGGAAAGGAGGGGGAAAGAAGTTAAGGAGAATTCCAGTAATATCCAATTCTGAGGAACCTGAAATGGCATGGAAGAGGCAAAATCTATCTGGAAGTCCATTCTAGGCCCCATCTGGTGGGGCTTAGGGGAAGAATTCTGAATGTGACACTGAATGGTGCAACTTTGATAGTTTTACACTTTAAGGGGACTTGTCCTGCATTCCCTAAGAGATATCACTATATAAAAACTGACAAAGTAGGCTACCTGTCAAAGAAACTAATAAAAGTGCTATAATTATAAGCAAAGGGAGAACTATCTATCATCCCCATTGAAGCAATGTTCTCTTGTTCCCCAGAAGATGTGAGGTAATCACCTGGGAGTGGATACCACCAGCATAGCATCAGCTGACCATGGCCACCTTGAGATAAGTCCACAAGAGCCATAAGCAGTTCCCAACCACCAGCGTTCTCTGGCTTCAAGTCTCTCCTAGTCTCCTTAAGGCTCAAAACTCATTTCTGGTCGGAAAGCTCAATTGGCGTGATCAGATGGCATTGGCTAGCCTTCTCACCATTCATCCCAGAGTATCACCATTACTTTTTTTGTCCTTCTCTCATCCACCTCCCTGGTACCCATTGCTCCACAACTTGCAAGCACTCAGCATAACTCTGGCTTCTACTCTCAACCAGCTAGGTAAGTAATGCTGGCAGAGAGGGGAGCAAGATATTTCTTGAAATCTTTTAGAAAAACAAAAGATATAACTTTTCTATTTGAGGACAATAAACCCAATCCTTATACCATCGGGACTGTTATTTAGAGTTGAACCCCTCCAGATTTCTTGCCAGGAAATTAGAAAAAGGGATTATAATGCCAAGACTGCCTTAACCACCAATGTCTAAGGATAATTTGGAAAACATATGTATTACCTTTTTGTAATGCCTTCAATGATCATGCATTTATCTGGTTTCTTAAAAATCTATTGCTGACTTTAGCCTCAAACAGTCATAAAGTCTCCCAATTTTCTACATAAAAACTATTTCTAAAAGTCCTCTCATTCCTCAGGCCTGTGAGTGTTTATATTATTAGTTCAAGGTAGGTATGACCAAGTATCTGCTCATCACATCAATAACCAAAGCTCTGAATTTCCTTTTGTGTTCGGGGTCAACATAAAAATGTCAAGATATTGCACACAAAAGATATGTGAAGATGTTGCACACAAAATCTTCAGCTTTACTCATTGCTTTCTGAGATTTTGTAAATCTCGGAGACTTGCTTTTGAAAGGCATCTCAATCATGGCTATGTACTGGAATCACCTGAGAATATTTAGAAACAGAGATTTTGATTTAATTGCTGTGAACTGGGGCCTATAAAAAACATGGAGATTATAATAAATTTTTAATTGTAGATTAATATAAAAAAATTTAAGCTCCCCAAGTGATGCTAATGTGCAGCTAATATTGAGAACCTTCTAGAGCAGTGGTTGTCATTGTATAAGCCTTGTAAATCAGGAACTCTGGAGACATACCCAGCAATGTGTCTTTAAAAGCCTTCTAGGGGTTTTTGATGTTTGCTTAAGGAATAAGACCACTGTTCTGGAGTGTAGCAGTAAATACTATGACATTAGTTCTCAAAGTGTAGTGCCCAGATCAGCAGCATCAGCATTATCTGGAAACTTATTAAAAATGCAAATTCTTGGTTTCCACCCCAGACCTATTGAATTAGAAAGTCTGGAGGTGGGCCCACTGATCTGTGATTTAACAAGCCTACCAGGTAGTTCAGAATCACTGTACTTTACGAATCAGAACCAATGAAACTGACGTTTTTGATAGACACACAAAGAAAAAAAGGAGGGAAAGAAAGAAGGAAGAAAGGAAGGACAAGAGGAGGAAATAAAGATGCGAAGGTAGGAAAGCAGGCAGTCAGGCAAGAGTTTTTGGGTTGGTTGGTTTATTTTGCAGTCTTGTACTAGTTTGATCCATTTAATACAGGCTGAGTGGTAGATGATATCGTTCTTTGAAGAAGAATGACAAGGGACAAACAAGGTTATTTATAGCGAAATTAGCAGGCAACCAAAACAGAATTTGCAACTATATCTATGACCCCAAGACAGAGCCGTTCCTTTATGGCACTAGAAGGACATTGAGCCACTATAGATTTGAATGACAACTGCCTGGTCCAGCTTCATATGGCTAGTTATTCTTGTCTTTGTATAAATAAATCTGTAAAATGTAGATCACCTGGAAGAAACCAAAAATATAAATAATAGCTTATACTTGTTTACTAAGCATCAGGCATCATTTGACTCTCACAATAATGCTATGTGGTAGATACAATAATCTGATTTTATGTATATGGAAATTGAGAGTTTAAATATTGTGCCCAAGGTCAGGTCCCCTAAGAGGAGAAGTCTGGGTTTAAACCTAAACAGTCTAACTCCGCAGTCACACACTTAATCCTTACACCAGTAGTTCTCAGCCAGGAGCAGTTTTGTCCTCCAGGGGATATCTGGCAATATCTGGAGATACTTTTAGTCATTACGTATTGTGGGAAGGTGCTACTGACATCTAATATGAAGAGGACAGTATGAAAAAGTTCTGACAATGCACAAGACAGCTTCCCAATGCAACGAATTATCTGGCCCAATGTGTCAATGGTGCTGAGGTTGAGAAACTCTGTCCGAGTACAAGTAAAGGAGAGGTCCCAAGGACAGGCAATTTAATCCACAAATAATAACTATTTAAATTGTTGCATTCTTTCTCCCTTTTTTTTAATCAGGAGATTCCAAAATGTCTCAAAGTTAAGAATATCTCGTGGCCACAGCACAGGTCTAGAGTCTCTTCTAAAACTAGAACTGACTATTCCAGTCTTATGAGTTAATGTTCACTCGTGTCTAGAAATAGCAACTTATTCTCTATCGAGGGATAAGCATTGCATCTAGCAGTGTCGTTAATGAGTCTGCAGTCAGTAAGCAGAGAGCACTACATACTGCCAGAACCACAGGTAATTAAGCATGTGGGCTACTAACTTGTTACTGTATCACAATTTTTATCTAGCCTTATCATTTTCATAAAGGAAACTAAATTAACTTACAAACTCTGGCTCCTGAGTGTAATCGAAAGACTTAGCTGAATTAATTAAAATACTATCAGATTCTTGCACTGTAAATTTCTACTTATGGGTCTGGATCCATGAAGGGGTAATTTTCTCAGAAGGCAATGCAATGAAGGAGGTCTCTGCGTGAGAGATTAGCTGCCACTTGATAAATTTGATCAATAGAGATGGCCAATCCAAATAATAGGAGAAAGTCTTTATGAGAATCTGATTAAAGACAAAGAAAGATATTTCAGATAAGCTGGGAAGATTTTTGAATAAAGAAGCAGTCTCATTGAAGCTAAACCAACACACATGGCCCCCTTCTACTCACCTCCTTTAAGACATAACTTATTATTCAGAAATGGTCGTCAGCATGAAATTGTACGCCTTCTAATTATTTAGGGTTCAGACAGACTTTGCTACTTCTGATTGAGGGGGAAACTCTCTATCTCTGCCTGTCTGACAGCTGTCTCTCTCATCTCTCATCACCAGACTGTCTCAGCACGTTATCTGTAGCACACAGACCCTTGTCATTTTTACCTTGGTTCGCAGTTCCTGATCCGCATGTCTTATCTTCCCTAGATCCAGAGCATATGAACGGGGTCTTGCAATATCTTTAATCCTTGACCAAACCATCTAATAATAAAATGAACTTAATACATATTTACTAAATGAATGAACAAAAAGTTGAAAATATCTTTCATTCCCATATCTACTGTGTTACAACCAGCTCCCTCTCACTCAGCATGTCACTCTTTCATAAAGGGGAAAGAGAAAGAGAGACAGAGTTTCTGTAGCATACAGAAAGATATCCAGAACTATGCAATGTCATGGAGAGGTAAATAAGATAAGGAAGGGGGACACTTAGGAACATTTAACATCTGTAAAAGACCAAGATGTTCTGAGTCTTCTATGTGATATGCAAGGTCTTTTCCTGTATTTTGGAGATTCACAAGGGCCTACACTGCAATCTCAAAGGACTCTGGGATACTGAAAGGGAGGCTAAATGGGTTCTCTGTGTCTCTCTTTTCCATCAGCAGAACATTATATCTGTTTTATGTATCCAGGACCTAAATTATATTACATTTAAAAATAGGGGTTTTCTGTCCAAAAAAACTTATAAAATCACTAATTTAGTTGAAACTTCTAATTCTGCCACTGAAAAAACAGAAGCCTCAGGTGAAATAAACTCCCCACATTCACAAGACTAACAAATGGCTGAATCAGGACTAAGTCATTGATCGGTTTCCAGTGCCCAGTGGACCATTCTTCAGTGTTCTGGGAGAAGTTGGTGAGATGAGGAGGAGCAAAGGAGAGAGGAACGGGAGACAAGAAGCATCTGGGAGCATGCTCACCTAGGAGTGTTAACTTATTATATGAGCCAACATCATCAGCCTCATACTGAAGTAGATTGTGTGCACTACTGTGGTGCCTCTAATACCCACTACCCTAGGTTAAAGCATGTGCATCTAGGAGTTAATTCCTATTCCAAAAGAAATGCACACACCAGGAGACGAAATGCACTAAGTCACTAGCAGTCATGTGTCCAGCTTCTCACTAACCTAGAAGCACAGTGCCGGCTGGGCGCAGTGGCTCACTCCTGTAATCTTAGCATTTTGGGAGGCTGAGGCGGGCAGATCACCTGAGGTCAGGAGTTCAAGACCAGCCTGACCAACATGGTGAAACCCTGTCACTACTAAAAGTACAAAAATTAGCTGGGTGTGGTGGCAGGCGCCTGTAATCCCAGCTACCAGGAGGCTGAGGCAGGAGAATCGTTTGAACCCAGGAGGCGGAGGTTGCAGTGAGCCGAGATTGTGCCATTTCACTCCATCCTGAGTGACAGGGTGAAACTCTATCTCACAAAAAAAAAAAAAAAAAAAAGAAGAAGCACGGCACTGAACAAAGACTCATTCATCACTCCAGGAAATAATAGGGCACAAAGGAGAGGGTGTTAGATGGAGTAAATCAGCATAGACAAGTCTGCGTGGCGGCATGAGAATCCTGGATACTCAAGACAAAAGAAAAAAATGTCTATAGTGGTTTGACAATTGTATCATGATCTGGCAAAAGCCTGTTTACAAAAGCCTGTTTGCTCACAGAGGTTCTTGCAGAAGAAATGAGAGCTTTAGTAAGAAAAGCTCCAGCTTCAGAAAAAGAATCCTTGGTTTTGAATTCCAGCTTTATTTTTTCAGAGCATTGTGTCTGTGGACAAGTTGCTTCACTTCTCTGAGTCACCGTATATTTTCATCTGAAAATAAAAACATGATCTTGGCCAGGTGCGGTGGCTCACGCCTGTAATCTCAGCACTTTGAGAGGCCGAGGCAGGCAGATCACGAGGTCAGGAGATCGAGACCATCCTGGCTAACACGGTGAAACCCCGTCTCTAATAAAAAATACAAAAAATTAGCCGGGCGTGGTGGCAGGCGCCTGTAGTCCCAGCTACTTGGGAGGCTGAGGCAGGAGAATGGCGTGAACCCGGGAGGCGGAGCTTGCAGTGAGCCGAGATCGTGCCACTGCCCTCCAGCCTGGGCAACAGAGCGAGACTCCATCTCAAAAAAAACAAAAAAACAAAAAAAAAACATGATCTTGTCCCGTCTACTTTACAGGATGGACGTGAGAATCAGGCAACATACTACTTAATATCTGTGAAAGTGCTTACTAATGGTAAAAAAAAATGGTAAAAAAAAATACATATAACATTGTAGCATATCTTACACTAATAATCATAGGATTTACCAAAGGGAAATAGAGTATAGGTAGCATCTTTTGTGACTAGGGCCCTGGTTTTAAGCTTAGTTCCCAACACCTTGAAGAGCCAGTGCCTGAGGAAGGTGTTAATGGGCACAGCTGCTCTGGCTGTGTACTTCAGTGTTACTGTGTACTTAGGCTTTGTCACTCATACTTAAGTACTCAGCAAGAGCAGAAATTCCTTTAAAACTAACCTAAGTAAATCAGGAAAGCAGCCAATGCTGCATTGCAGACGTGGCACTGTTTCCCTATGTAAAAAGAACACCATGCTTGCTGCAGGGATTTCAGAGACATTTAGTGCTTGGTTTGAAATTCGGGCTTTGTTCCTTTTTTTTTCCTTCTTTTTGTTTTAAGTGGAATCAGCTAGGTGCTGCTGCTATTTGTAATGTGACAAAATAGTGATTCACTGCACAGAACGAGGTCCTAGCAGCAATTTGCAGGGGAAATAAATACAGGAGCAATCACAAGTATTATCTTCCCAGCCAGCATAATGTGATATAAAACAAAGAATTTCACTGCAGGGAGGAAGTGTCCCTCTAGAGTGGGGGAAGTATAATCTTTGTTGCTTTCCAGATAGAAACTTTGAGGACTGGCTCCCAAACTGCAGATATGCTGCTTTCAGAGAAAAATCTTTGACCTCTCTAACTTTCCAAAGGAGCTGTAATTAGAAAAATGCAGTGATTTTTTCTCACTCTTTTTGAAATATGAGAGAGTAGCCCTAATAGCTAGATAAATTTCTAATGCCTCTCCCAGTGGACTTCCTGCTTATTGAACCCATTTGCCGTGTCTTGATTTTGCAAAATGAGTCAACAAGAATAAGATGGTTAATGTATTAGAGTGATTGTGGGGCCAGGCCACCATCAGAGAGAAAACACATGTTAACATTACCTTACTTAATGTCACAAAGAAAGTATTGAAAACAAATAAATGTATAATTGTTCCCTGTGTGCCAAGTACTGTGCTAAATGCTTTAAAAATATAATCTTTTATAATCCTTACACCAACTTCAGAACACACATTCTGAATTTTGCCTTTAGAGCCAGAAATGAATTGAAGAATGAATGCTAAGTTACACCAACTCCAGAAAATACATCCTGAATTTTGCCTTCAGAACCAGGGATGAACTTAAGGATGAATGCTAAGACTTCAATAGGAAAAGCTCTTTCACTTGTCCAGATGCTGCCACCACCTCCTACCCCGTGCCACCTTCACTTGACATTGAGAACACAGACTACCATATTGAATAGTATCCCAATAGCTAGTATACATATTTCTTTCATCACATTTCATAACATATTTTCCCTTATCAAACTTGATCTTGGGAAATGGTCTTCATCAACTATTTTAGTCAAACAGTCATAGGGCTCACTTGCCCAAAATACTTGTAAGATTCATCTTTTCTGGGTGATGGAAGTCTAGTGTGGGTGTCCATTACATAACCTAGATTACAGTGTAGTTGTTATGACTGGAATCAAGATGGAAAACATGTTGGTGACTGAGAAATCTGAAAGAAATTCTTAATACTTTGCAGAGCATAATTAAAATCTAATAATGTGGTTCACCTATATTTTAAAGCTGTAAAAGCTGATAACTGCAGAGATTAAGCAACCTTCATTTGGAGAAATGAGTTAAGAAAGGATTGGGGTTTAGTTGTCCTGTAAAACCAATTGTCTTTCCACTGGATTACAAAATGGAGTGAAGAGTTGGTGAAGCTCTCAGAGAAGTGAGGGCAGAGAGTGTAGGAAACGTTCCAGGAGATTACTGTATTTTAGGAAAACCAAATAGGAGAATAAAATTCAAATAGAGAATATTCCGAACAGCCCATAATGTTGCAGAGAATTCAAAGAGGCTAGAGACTAAAAAATAAACACTGTGGGCAATTTAAAAAATGATGGGACATGCACCAAAGTGAAGGGAATTGAAAGAGTGTGGGAAACATAAGTAGTAGGAGACTGTCAACTATTAAAAAATGAAGAGAAGGAAACGTACCTGATGCACTGAATGGGTTTTAGGATGGGAGTGACCTAAGTAAGTTTATGGATGAAGAGGGGTAGATTGCTGTTAGATGACATCACTGAAGAGTAAGAGGTAGGATAGAGAGGTGGGATAAAGAGAATGAGATCAAGCTAAATCAGAGTGGATATACAGGAAGACTCTGGGATAGAGAATACATAAAATAAATTGCTTGGATTTGAGATGAAGATGAAAAGGCACAGGAAATTTAGAATGTAATCTGATCTATCAGTACAGAATTGTATTTGAGAAAGATTTTTGGATAAGTGTCATGTCTTTTATCAAGATTTTGTGGCAAATAATTGGATGTAGCAGGAATCCAGGCTCATTGATGCATTATATTATGACTTCCATAAAGCAAGCTTGAAAATGCACCCAGAAATATCTGGAATGAGCCCTTTAATCTCTTCTAGAACAGGACAGATTATACTTATATGGATACACACACACACGCACACACCCACCCCCCCACACAGAGAGAGAGAGAGAGAGAGAGAGAGAATAATTATTGCTTTAAGTAATTGGCACAGAAATGAAAAAAGAAAAGAAAGAGGGAAGGCACAAATTCTGCTTCTGATAGACTTAGAGTCTTTTTGGGCAGGCAAAGTCAGCCCTAATGGGAAATAACTGGATCATTTAGGGTGGATCATACATCAACCGTGGTGCCAAAGAAAATGCTATGGACAAAATGTCTGACAGCTGAGCATTTGCATATAATGTAGATATCATGGGCTGGCAGTAATCACTCAGGCTTCCTGGAGTTTGAATATAAACAAAGAAGTATTTAAGTTTCCACAATTAAGTATTAATGTTCTTTTCACCAAGAACAAATAATTTTATTTAAATGTTTTTTCCAAGTCTCTGAAGAAATACAGGAAGGCTTCAATCCAACACCTGAGGAGTCATTTGAGGTTACTTTAGATGAAGCTTGCATTTTTTTAAGTGAAAAATGTACTGTTTATTACATATACTTCTTGACAAATCTGGCATTGGTATATTTCTTAAAATTATGAGTCCTTTTACTGTGCATTGTTAACTGGCCTATACCTCAATAATCATTGCAGATTTTCTTTCTCTATTTAATTAGGTGATTTGATTTGTACTTTATATAATTACAGTATTTGCCTCCTCCTTTGTCCAAGGCAAAATTGTAATCATTAGGTCTACTACCCGAGGCTGCTAAATGAATATTTACTAAAATAAAAAAATAAGCCACTGAAAAGGGTATAATTGTATCTGAACCAGAAAATTTCCATTTCATATCCATCATCTTAATTTCATTGTGGCTGCTGAACTCAAAATGAAAAGGCACAGAAACCCCAGGGGAAGGCAGAAGAGTAACATCATTACATCTTCACAGAAAATAAGTTCCTAAGAGCTCAGTGCAAACAGCATACCCTCCTTCCACATAGTCTGTATACATCCAAGCTTAGAGACAGTCAAGATCACACCATAGAGGAGAATGACATTGACTTTAACAAAAAAAGGTGGGGCAGGACCACAAGTAGAGAGAAAGCTATTGTGATATGTCTGAATGAGATATATCCTATTCAAAACAAACCTCAACTAACACAATTTTTAGACTTAGTTAAATTGTGATTAATTTTCAGGTGTTCTGGCTCATTTTCTATGTCAAATTGCCTGGACTGAGATGCCCAGATATTTGGTCAAACATTATTGTGAACGTTTCTGTGCCGGTGTTTTTTGAAAGAGATTAATATTTAAATAAGCAGTCTTTGAGTAAAGTACATTTCCCTCCATAATGGGAGAGGGCCTCATGCAATTAGTTGAGGTCTTAGGAGAAGAAAGACTGACCTCCCCGCAGCAAGAAGGAATTTTGCCAGCAGACGGCCTTTGGACTCAAACTGCAACTCTTCCCTGCCTGTCCTGCCTGCCAAGCCCACCCTGCAGATTTAGGACCTACCAAGCCTCCACAATTGTGTGAGCCAATTCTTTAAAAGAAATCTCTCAGGGCAAGTGCGGTGGCTCACGCCTGTAATCCTAGCATTTTGAGAGGCTGAGGCAGGTAGATTACCTGAGGTCAGGAGTTCAAGACCAGCCTAATCAATATAGTGAAACCCCATCTCTGCTAAAAAGACAAAAATTAGCCAGGTGTGATGGTGGGTGCCTGTAGTCCCAGCTACTCAGGAGGCTGAGACAGGAGAATCACTTGAACCCAGGCAGCGGAGTTTGCAGCGAGCCGAGATCTTGCAATTGCACTCCAGCCTGGATGACAGAGCGAGATTCCGTCTCAAAAAAAGAAAGAAAAGAAATCTATGTGTGTGTGTGTGTGTGTGCGTGTGTGTGTGTGCATATATATATATATATAATCTGTCTGTTCTGCTTCTTTGGAGAACTCTAATACACCAGATTCAACTTTATTTATTATTGTTGTTTCAATCAGAAAATATTTTCATTCAGACTGTTTTGGTCAGGGAAATGATCATGGTATCTTTGCTGAGACTCGAACTCTGTAAACCTGGTTACAATATCTATTACATGAACCAGAGTTACTGTACCTTTGTCTGGAACCTCAGTTCCCTCTCTTAAGATAATGCGGGGTGGGTGGGTGGGAGGAGAGTGAGTCAGGGACTGAGGTTTCTTGGCCATATGGTATCGAATATGTGACATAATTTATTTAATGTTTAATAAATCATTGATGGATTATTTTATTTAGTGCTCACTTTGCTGGTGAATGAACAATAGTAATTATTGCCCACCTGATCTAAATCAAAATATAAGCTTTATTACCATTCATTATATTATGTGGGGGAAAAAATGTTTTCTCAGACCTTATCTTGCTGGGTTCTTTGTAGCATTGGAAACTGCTTTCACTCCTCTGGTGAAGGGGTCTTCTCCTGCCTTGATTTCAGCAACACATTTCCTTCTGTTTCTGATTCAAGCAGAGACAACAACTGGAAAAAATATTTACAGTAAGTATGGCAAAAGCTCGAATTCCTCAATAAGTAAGGAATACAGTCAAAGTAATAAAATTTCACCAAGACAAAAACCAGCAACTGGCAGTTGTAAAATAAGGATATTTTGTGATAGCCAAATATTGGAAAAATTATTTTACCTCATGATTAATCAAACAAATACAAATTTCCATAATGTGAAGGAGTTTTTCAGCCATATAATTAGCAAAGATTTCTCTTATTTTAATTCTAGACCTGATAGGAAGGTATGGTGAGCCTGATGGGGTGGTAGAAATCGGTACAGAATGTTTAGAAAATAATTTGGCAATCTGCATCAAAAGACTTGAAATATCCAAACCCCCAAATCCACTGTTAGGTACCTTTCTCATGCATTAGTCATCGGTCAGAGTGTGGAGAGAGTTCTATGTGAAGAGGTGCTTGTTAGACCATTATATAAAATGACAACAACAAAAAAGAGACACAGATAATAATAGACAAATGGATAATTAAATGATAATACATCCACTTAATAAAAAATTAAGCAACCACTAAAATTATACTTATTAAGAGTTTGTAGTAACATAACGTTAAATGAGAAATAAAACAAGATACGCACAAAGCTATATTTAATATAATTTTTCTGAGAAGACCTTTGTTCTGTTTTTCTACAGGCCACACAGGCCGCAGACCTGGTGACAACTCCATGTTTTTTTCCCTCATCAGAGAAAAAGGCAAATTCAAAGGGAATGTTTCAGGAGAGGCTGGCGAGTAGAGGGTGACTTTTTGCCAGCGTTGCTGATTCAGTGGCAAGTTATTCATGTAGATTTGAAGCATTGAAACACATGGACTAAGCACTCAGTCCTGATTGCAAAGCCCAGCTCTGCTATAGGCTCTCTAATCTTAGTTGTGTTCGTTTAACATTTTTAGCTTCGGTTATTTCATCCACAAAGGAGAAATATTAATAATGTGTCTCTTACATAATCCAGTTATTAGAATTAAATAAAATTGTTATTTAAATTACATCACAGTGCCTGGCACACTGTAAAAGCTCAAAAATTTCTAGTTAATTTTATGCTGGGAAGATTTGCCTGATGAAATAAAGCATATGTTCTCATTTATTCCATTAATTAATTAAGACTAAATTAATTAAGACTTAATAGAATTCATAGTGTGGAAACCTAACTACTTCTTAACATAGTCCAATATGTTCCCTTTCTGGTAAATTAGCTGTAGTAATGGTCATTACCTCCTAGGATTTTTGAGGTGGGGGGTGAACGAGATAATGTATTTAATGTGCTCAGCAGAGTGCTTGGCAAGGAGTAAAAAAATCAATAAGATGATAGCTTTTAAAAAGAAAAAGAAGAAAAGAAAGAATATACTCTTCATTATAATTTTAGTTAAATGAAGAGTTTCTTCATCAATCTGTTGACCAACCAGCTTCTAGTGCTTGCTTACTAAAGGCCAGCATCTGTGCAGATGCAACATGGATTTGCACACATAACTACAAGAGCCAACATAGTAGAGCAATATGTCAAATGTTAAGGAAAATAATTTTCATTGTGCTTCATGGAATTTTTGTTCTTTAAATACATTTTTTTGCCACTGTTGCTCAAGAAGTGTAATTTCCACCTAAGGGGCTGGAAATGGAGAGTTTGGATGAATAATGACAACAGCTTTGTGAGTTTAAAAAGGATAAATGTGACTTGGCTAATTTGATAGTGATTTCTTTTCAAATTTGGAAGAAAAGAGTAACTAAAGAAAGCAGAATTTTCTAATTTGTATTTCACTTAAAATGCCACTGTGTATTTCTGAAAAGCTAATGACAAAATTAGCTCTAAGTGGTGTGAAAAAGAAACCATCCAAAGGCTTGAACAGGAAGGTGCCACAAATGAAATAGTCCCCACTGTGCGTTCCAGGTTGGAGCAGAGATGCAGGAGACCTGGAAACAAAAGCAAAATAGAAGGGATTATAACTGCAAACAGCAGTGTTTGGGAAATATTACCAACCATGTGGTAGAATGGAAAAGCTCAATCTGAAGATTTAAGAAGTGAGGGAAAAACAGCAGCATGCTACTAGTACTAACCCTGTAACAACACTTTAAGCTTCAGAATCTTACCTTCCTCGCACAAGTGCACACACATACACATATGCACACACACAGGTATATATGGAAAGAGGTTTTTTTTTAGCTTTTTTTTTTTTTTTTTTTTGAGACGGAGTCTTGCTCTGTCACCCAGGCTGGATTGCAGTAGCACCATCGCTGTTCACTGCAACCTCTGCCTCCTGGGTTCAGGCGATTCCCCTGCCTCAGCCTCTCTAGTAGCCACCACGCCCGGCCTAGAATGCTCTTTAGGAAGGGAAGGTTACGAATGTCAGTTGATCTCCATCGTCAGTCATGAGGACAATGGAAAAGGAAATGGACTGGGTCTGCAGTTATAAAAATAATTGCCAGCATTTACAACTTTCAAAGCATTTTCACAAACATTATTTCATTGGTACTTAGCACAGTTATGTATGTTAGAAAGAACATTAGTATTCCCTTTACATTAGGAAACAGAAGCACAAGATAGAGTTGAGACACAGAAATTAGTCTTGGGGCGTAAAGCACATAGTTCTTTATTTCCACAAAACTGAGGGATTGGGGGCAAAAAAACAAAAAAAAAAACACTGGTTTTTGTGATGGCAAATTATGTATTAGCCACATTGGCACAAAGTTACTTAGTTAAATTAATATTCCCACTTTTGTATTCTTATTTCACAAAATAACAATATGCTTAACTGTTGTTAATCACGACCTTCCCACCAAAATATAGACAATGTAGTAATGCTGCCATTTTTTTCCCCCAATAATTTCCTTAGATCATCAGTTTTTGGCAACCTTTGCCTCAGGCCCTGAATCCTTCTTGAACTTGAAGCCACACGCTGATCACTGGGGATCTTGTTAAAATGCAGATTGTTGTGTTAGTTTATCCTTTCCCTAAAATACTAGAACAACCGGGAATGTGAATCCCAAGAAAATACCCAGCTGGGGACAACTTTGATAAAGTTGTACGTGTATTCCTTCTTAGAGGATCATGGACTTGTTCTCCTTTCCACCACTCCTGGTCATATGTGGCAGAAGCTACCTTAGCTGTACATCACCCCAGGGCTTCTTGAACTTGAGTCTGCATAGGAATTACCTGGGGATCTTGCTAACAGGCAGATTCTGATTCTGTTATTCTGAAATGGGGACCTGGGATTCTGCATTTCTAACTTACTCCCACCTGATGCTGATGATGCTGGTCTGTGGACCCCATCTGTAATAGCAATGATGTAGACCATCCAGGTTTAATTTCTTCACATATTCTTTTTCCTTTGGATACTTCAATCACATATGACAGTAGGTTTTCTTTTTAGAGTTGGTGAATACTTACATTCATATCATTGTGTTTTTGTGCCATAATGCACAGAAAAATATTAAGCTTTCTTTTTCTTCCTATTCTATTTTACAGTATTGTTTACTTATTCATACATATATTAATAAGTATTAGGCTAGTATTTGAGTATTGACTATGTTTTTACCTCTTCCTCCTTGACACTTCCCCTCCATGGTTTGGCCAAACATGGCCAGGTCTCCTCGGCTCTTAGACTAGGGGAAGAAGCAGGATAGATCTGGACTCACTTCTTCCTGGATTTGTGTCCTCTGGGGTGCTGTCTGCCAAGATACCTGGGGTGGGGGTAAGAGGCAGAGGTGGAATGATGTAAGACAAACCACTCTCGAATTATTTGGGAATGATCTTCCCTCAACCCCACAAAGGCTGGCTGAGAAATAGAGACAAATTCTCTGAGAGCCATGAATGTTCAGCAGAAACCAGCTCTAGGAATCCTGAATCCATTTCTCCTCACTCCTATTTTCCAGTAAGGGAAACTGTGTCCCAAAGATGGAAAGCTGCTCACCTAAGAGTTTACCAAATACTCTATTAACATAATTGGCTTTTCTTCTCACAGCTTTCAATCTGAGAGGCAATCTTCCTTGGACCTCACACCCTGGCTAGGAAACCATTCACAGTATTTACAGTTAGCAGTTAAGTCTTTCCCATGGCTCCTACCTGAGGTCACTACCACACAGGCTGGCAAAAAATTCCACCAATTTTTGCTTTTCAGAGAAAGTTTTTATTTCTCTTTCATTTTTGAAAGATAATTCCACAGGGTACAGAATTCCAGATTGGTGGGCTTTTTTCTCTCAAGAGTTTAAATATTTCACAGCACTCTCTTCTTATTTGCAGGGTTTCTGGGAAGTCAGATCTATTTTTTATCTTTCTTCCTCAATAGGTATGGTATTGTATTTTGCCCTCTGACTTCTTTAGGAATTTTTCAATTTATCTTTGAGTTTCTCTAGTTTGAACATGATATGCCTAGTTATAGGTTATTTGTTTGTTTGGTTTTGACATTTTTCCTACTTGGTGTTCTTTGTATATCCTGTATCTGTGGTTTGTTGTTTGACATTACATTGGAAAACTTTTATCATCCTCTCTTTAAATATTGCTTCTCTTCTCTCTTTCTTCTCCTTTGGTATTCTTATTATGCATATGTGGCACCTTTTTTAAAATAACTTGTAAAGGGTTGGTACTATTTCTTCTTTAAATATATGTATGGTAGAATTTAAGTGAAACTGTCTGGGCCTGTGCGTTTCTTTGTAGGTAGATTCTTGATTAGAAAACCAATCTCTTCATTTTCTATAGGTATATTCAGATTGTCCATTTCTTCTGGAATCAGTTTGGTAGTTTATGTGTTTTTAGGATTTACTTCATTTCATCTCAATTATCTAACTCTTTGGCATACAATTATTCATAATATTCTCTTATCATCCTTTTTATTTATGTAAAGTGAGTGGTAATTTCTCCTCTTTCATTTCAGATTCTCATAATTTGAGTCTTTTTTAATTGATGAATCTGGCTAAAGGTTTGTCAGCCTTTTGATATTTTCTAAAAACAAGCTTTTAGTTTCATTGACTTTTTCTATTGTTTGTCTATTCTGTATTTCATTAATTTCTGTTCTAATTTTTATTATTTCCCTTCTTCTACTTTAGGTTTGTTTTAATTTTGTTTCTTCGTTCTCTTCAGATGAAAGGATACATCATTGATTTGAGAGTTTTCGTTCTTCTTAATGTAGGCATTTATAGCTATAAGTTTCCCTGTAAGCAGTGCTTTAGTTGCATATCATAAGTTTTAGCATGATGTGTCTTCATTTTCACTTATCTCAGAGTATTTTGAGATTTATCTTTTTATGTCCTCTTTGATCCTTTGGTTATTTAGGACTATGTTTAATTTCTACATATTTGTGGGTTTTCCAAATTTGTCCGGCTATTTTTAATTTTATTTGATTATAGTCAGAGAACATACTCTGTATAATTTTATTCCTTTCAAATTTATCAATATTTGTTTATGATCTATCTTGAAAATGTCCCAGGTACATTGGAGAAAAGAATGTGTATTCTGCCATTTTCAGTGGGGTACACTATAAAAATATTAATATTTAGGCCTAGTTGGGTTATATGGTTGTTCAACTCTTCTATTTCCTTATTGCTTCCTTATTGATCATCTGCTTAATAGTTTTCTTCCTTAATAAAATGTGTGATAAAATTCTCCAACTATGAAATAGGAACACTTTTACACTGTTGGTGGGACTGTAAACTAGTTCAACCACTGTGGAAGACAGTGTGGCGATTCCTGAAGGATATAGAACTAGAAATACCATTTAACCCAGCAATCCCATTACTGGGTATATACCCAAAGGATTATAAATCATGCTGCTCTAAAGACACATGCACACGTATGTTTATTGCGGCACTATTCACAATAACAAAGACTTGGAACCAACCCAAATGTCCATCAATGATAGACTGGATTAAGAAAATGTGGCACATATACACCATGGAATACTATGCAGCCATAAAAAATGATGAGTTCATGTCCTTTGTAGGCACATGGATGAAGCAGGAAACCATCATTCTCAGCAAACTATCGCAAGGACAGAAAACCAAACACCGCATGTTCTCACTCATAGGTGGGAATTGAACAATGAGAACACACTTGGACACAGGGTGGGGAACATCACACACTGGGGCCTGTCATGGGGTGGGGGTTGGGGGAGGGATAGCATTAGGAGAAATACCTGATGTAAATGACAAGTTAATTGGGTACAGCAAACCAACATGGCACATGTATACCTATGTAACAAACCTGCACGTTGTGCACATGTACCCTGGAACCTAAAGTATAATTTTAAAAAAAAGAAAAAAAAATTTAAAAGCCCTAAGCCCAGTATTTTGTCTAAAAAATCGATCTAAAAGAATAATCAGAGGTGCAAAGATTATTCATGAGACAATACTTATAATAAAGAAAATTCAAAAAAAAATTCTCCAACTATTGTTAAAGTCTATTTTTCTCTTCATTTACGTGAGTTTTTTGTTTCATACAGTTTGATGTTCTGTTGTTTAGAGAATATATGTTTATAATTATTATATCTTCCTGATCAATTGACTCTTTTACTATTACAAAATTTTCCTGTATATCTCCAGTAACTTTTTTGTTTTAAAATCTATTTTGTCTCATATTAGTATAATTATTCCTGCTTTTTTGTGGTTGCTTTTTGCACAATATAAATTTTTCAGTCATTTACTTTCAATATATTTAAATCTAAATTGCACATATAATTGAATCATAATTTTTAAATTCAGTTTGACAATCTGCATTTTAATTGGATTATTTAACCATTAACATGTAATATTATTGATATAGAGTTGATAATCATTATTCACATGTGACATATTTGTAGATTCACCTAATCACCAAAATCTATTTGTCACCCCAGAGTCAATACTTGCATTGATTTTTGTGGTCACTGTATAAAACAGTGAAAAATTTGAGTCACTTGATATGTACAATTCCAGCTATAGTCAAAAAAGGTAAAATTCTTTCTTCTTGTTTTGGCTTTCATACTGCAAAGAAGAAACCTTTTTATGGCTTATTTCATGTCAATCTTTTTTTGAAGTTTTGTGTTTCTACTTGTCATTTCTCTGTTTATAATGGTCCCCAAACATACTACCAAAGAGCTATCTAGTGTTTCCAAGCACATGAGGCTATATGCTTACATGAGAAAATATATACATTAAATAAGCTTGATTTAGGTATAGTTATAGTGCTGTTGACTATGAGTTAAATTTCAATGAATCAACAATGTATATTAAATAAGATGCCTTTAAACAAAACCACACAGAAAACATGCTTACGTATTAACTAGTTGATGACAATGCTGTGAGATATTATATGAAATATACTCATATATATATAATTTGCTACATACAGTTAATATAGACTCACATGACTATAGAAGATGAGAGGTCCAAGGTCTGCAGTTGGCAAGGAGACCCAGGAGTGCTGATGGTAAGTGCTAGTCCAAGTTTGAAGGCCTGAGAACCAGAAAAGCTGATGGTGTAATTTTCAGTGCAAGTCTCATATGTAGGCATGAGAAAAACCAATGTTTTCGCTCAAAAATAGGCAGAAAGAAATAATTATTTCTTGCATATCATTTATTCAAATCTGCAACAAATTGCATGAGGCCCACCCACGCTGGAGAGGGCAATCTGCTTTACTCAGTGTACATATACAAATGTTAATCTCATCCAGAAAAATCCCTCACAGACAAACCCAGAAATAATGTTTAACTGTTTTATGTCTAGGCACCTTGTGGCCTAGTCAAGTTGACGCATAAAATTAAACATCAGAGGTATTTATTTTGCTTTCATTTTTGAAAGATAGTTTTCCCAGATATTGAATTCTTGGCTGACAGGAGTTTTTTTCTTTGAGTACTTTAAATGTTATCTCACTGCTTTTTGTCCTCCATTATTTCTACTGAGAAGTAGGCTATTAATCCTATTAAGATTGCTTTTCCAGTAATAAGTCACTTTTCTCTTGCTGCATTAGAGATTTGCTGCTTGTCTTTCACTTTCAGCATCTTTACTGAGATGTGTCTTTTTATGGATCTTTATATATTTATCCTACTTGATGTTTGTTTAGCTTCCTGGATGTGTAGTTATTATTTTTCAATACATTTGGAAAGTTTTTATTTATTGGTTTTTTGAATATTTTTCTGCTTTCTCCCATTTCTTTCCTTCTCACATATCCATTAAAGTATGTTGGGATAACTTAATGGGTTTCCCACATTTCTCTAAGGCTTTCTTCATGTTTTGTTATTCTTTTTTCTCTGTTTTTTTGACTTTAATAATCTTTATAAACCCACCTTTAAGTCTTTATCTTTCTTTAGCCAGTCCAAATTTATTGTTGTATTTTTGAACCTCTAGTGATTTTAAAATTTCAGTTATTATACTCTTATATCCCAAATATTTCCATTTTTAATTAATTTATGTTTATGGATATTCTTTAGTTGATGCATTATTGTCCTCATACTTTACTTCTTTAATCATGTTTTTCTTTACCTCTGTGAACATGGTAAGGTAGTATGGCCACTTTAATGTTGTTGTTATTGTTTTTCTCATAAATTTCTCTTTCCCTGTTCTCTTGGTTATACATTCTGGTTTCTTTTTATTCTTTTTTTGCATATCTTAGATTTTTTTTTGAAAAGCATACATTTTAGATAATATATTGTAGCAGCTCTGGGTACTAGTCGGCCTCCTCCTTGACTTGTCAATATTGTTTGCTTGTTTACTTGTTTAGTGGCTGATTAGATTACTTTGGTGAAGCTCTCTGCCTTTCTTCTCCCCCTAGTGTTCAGGCTCTGATGTTCTTCAGGAGGTACAGATTTGGTATGCTCAGTTACCCAGGGATGATACTGGCACTAATTGGGTTCTTTCCCTGACCACAACAAATTGTTAAACTCCATTAATTGCCTGCTGATTATTATATTTTTTCAACAATACCATGAGGCATAAATTGCTCTTTAAACTAATCTAATCAGATTTTGGTTCCTTTGAAGTGATAGTTTCTGAGATCACTGTTTGATTTTTGTTGTTACTCCAACAGAACTCCTGCCACATGACATATTCCTTGGTTTTCTCCTGTAAACTAGCTGGCTACAGGTTAGCCTATGTATCATTCAGAGGTCTCTAGAGAAATAGAACCAGTCATAAGTGTATAAAGAAAGAGATTTATTTTAAGACATTTTATATCAAGAAATCAGCTCATGAAATTGTGAAGCATGGCAAGTGCAAAATCTGCAGGGTCAGCCAGTAGGCTAGGAACTTAGAAAACAGTAGATGCTGCAGTTGGAATCTGAAGTTAGTCTGCTAACAGAATTCCCCCCTTCTCAGACGAGGTTAATCCGTCATTTTCTTAAGGCCTTCAACTGATTGAATGAGGTCCACCCACAATATAGAGGGGAATCTGTTTTTCTCAAAATGTACTGAATTAAATGTTAACCTCATCTAAAATATACTTCTACAGCAATATCCAAACATGTTTGACCAAACGCTTGAGTACTACGTCCTTGCCACATTGCCACATAAAGTTAACCATAACAGCTGGTATTCTGAATCATATTCCAATTGCCTTTCACCACAGTCTCCACCATTTTTAAGATTGTTTTCAAGCTTTGGGGGTTGAACCTCTTCATTCTCTTCCAAGTGAAGTCAGTTCTTTTGAAAAAAGAATTGAAGCTATCTATCTATATTACGTCCTATTTCTCTCCCAGCAAAGTCTCTGAACCAGGGCTCTGAGGCTGGGAGTGAGGACCTGCCAAGCTTTTCTCTGGGTGATACTCATGTTTTAGAAGCTCAGTGCTTCATGGGGGCAGCTGTCTGGGATCCTGTTGTCTTTCCTGTCTTGGCATGAAACCACCAACTCATGATCCAGAAAAGAGTGGTCATGGCCCCAGGGGTCTTGTGTGCTGCACCGAAGTTAGAGCCTCTGTTCCATGAGAAAAGGCTGAGCAGAAAAAGGGAGCCCCTGCCCTCAACCTGGGACTTATCTTCAGCAACCAGTAACTAGGGGCAGGATGAAAATGCTGATATCATGCTCACCCCAAGAAGCAAGCACTCATTGTGGGTGCTGGGGTGAGTAGGAACCTGTGTCCTTGGCTGCAGCAGTCTAGAGTGGAGGATTTGCCTTGCTGGGTTGCAGGAAAGCAGTCCCGCTTAAAATATCACAGATTTCTCACTTTTCTTGCTGAATTCTTATCCATATTTTTGAATAAATGTTTTTTCACTTGCATTTTGGCCTTAGGATCATTTTCCAGAGGATTTAAACAGTTTTTTAAAAATAGTTTTTACTAGTTTCACTGCAGAGCAGGTCAGGAAGGTCTTCACACTCTCATACTGGAAGTTGATCTCCCTTTTTCTTTTTAAAGTATTAATTATTTATAGAAATTTGATAATATAGCAGTATTAATGGCTAATATTTATCGAGTGCCTACTACAGTACATTTGCTAGTCCAGTTAATCTATATTATTTGTTATTATCAAAGTAACCTTACCAAATATTATACGTTTATACATACATACATGCATATATATCTGAATGTGTATATAAATGTATGCATATGCATGTGTGTATATATTTATATGTATAAACACTGTGATATAATGGTATAGGAATACATATTTTTAAAGAAAAAAAACACAATTAAAATAAGGATGGACCTACAAGAAGAAACATTTCTTCTTTTTTCCAATTTTGCCAGAAAAATGTACTGTCTAATAGTTACTGTGTTCAGTTACTTGAAAGATGGCCTTTTTCTTACATTATTAATCTTCATGAAATCCTTATGGAAGTGACAATTGCAACCAAGCATTTAAAAATCCTGAAAATGCCAGCCAAAGTTGTGCTTGATGTCCCATCTCTGCCATTAGGACTGTTTTGCCAGCTGCTTGTTGCAGAAACTTAGCTGCTCACTTAGAAGTTAAGAAACTTCCAAGTTTTAAGATGAGAGAACAGTTGGGAATAATTCAAATGCGCTTAATTTTTCTTTGGGGGTTGACCAATGCTGTTCTCATCATAGATTCATAGGTGAACTCAATAAGCACAAAAATACAAGCTATTTTTTTTTAAACAAGTGCTTATCTTTATGCAGAGAAGGCTTGCAAATGTCAGCCTGGAGGAAACATTTATTCTGAAAATGTGCTCAGAAGGAGGCACTCCTCTGGCTTAGTCATCTTATGTGCTTTCTGCCTGGGATCCACTGAACGCTACAGGACTTAAAGGCTAAGTGATGATTTGCAAGTATCAGTTGGCCCAGCGGAGGGAACTGGGACAGTGGAAGCTGAGAATAGCAGCTTAGTCAAGGTTGAAAAGTAACCTTGGATATAAGGAAAGAACAGACAGGAGCCATAACTAGTTATAAGCGGAAATCTAGCAGGAGCAACCATTGCTTCTAGAGTTGTACAGCTGAAGGTATAGTGGGAAAGAGACATAGTGGAAAGAAAAGGGAAGTCAGTTTATAATCAGAATTAGAACACTGGCTACAACTAAATAAAGAGATAAGCAGACATTGAATCCCTGAGAGCCTAACTTAGGCAAGCCAGTAGTTTGCCAAAGCTTGGAGTTAATACTGGGATATTGGGAAGAACGTTCTAAAATAAAGAGGGATGGACTGTATATCAGCCTTGGTTTGCAGGTTCGTTAGCAAATAATTTTTGAACACCTACTGGGTGTCAATTCTCTTGTAAGCATGGGGAGACAGATGATGACCAAGACAGAAGGACTTTTTTTTTTTTTTTTCATTCTATAATTGAGGTGGAGGGAGGAGAAGAGAACAATATAAACAAGGGAAAAAAGTATAGTGATGACATTAAGTACATATAAAAAGACAAACAGAATAAGAGGATGCAGCACCGGGATGGGGTTATAATCAGGGGAATGGCATAATCAGATTTGCATTATTAAAAGTCTAATCTCACTGCTGTGTAGTCAGTTTATTTTAAAGGAGCCAAGGGAGACAAATTAAGAGTTTATGCCAGAGATCAGGTGAGAAACAGTGCTGCTCTGAGCTGTAGAGTATAGGCACAGTGTGCAGATGTAGTGTGTAGTGTGTAAGTACAGTGTATGGTGTGTAAGTGTAGCTGTGAAAATGGAGAGCAGGGGTCATTTGGGGGATATTTCAAGATAGAAGCCATGGGGTTTGTTGTTTAACTAGATGGAAAGGTTAAAAAAAAGGAAGAGATCAATGAGAATGCCCATGTTTTTAAATTTATAAGTGGGGAAGATTGTGGTGTCATTAACTGAGATGGAAATGACTGGTTCAATTTATTTCTAGGTCAGTGGTATCTGCTTAAAATGGGTTCTGTCCCTCAAGTGGGAATGTTACAGATATAAGGGCAATTAACTAATCATGACCATGTCTTTTTATTTTATCCTCTAGAAATTAGGAAGTGACGTTGGTAGACTACCTCAGTGGTGAACATGCATGTGTCTTAGCCTGGGTCTCCAGGAAACAAAGCGTGAGTCAGAGTATTTATTGGAAGACAAAGACAACCACTGCAATTTTATCTGGGCCAGACACACACAAGGATAAAAATCCATCTGCAGAGTGTGCTGGGGTAAAGCCAACCCTGAAGCTTCATGCTACTATCAACCTTGCCACATTAAGATGGTCTTTATAACCTTGTTACATTATACTCTCCATTTCCCTTCCCCTGACTAATATAATTGCAAATGAAGCTACATTTTCATAGAATTGCTTTGGATTCCTTTTTGGTCAAATAAGGCAGGTCTCAGCAGCTTAAGTTAGTTTAACTTCCTTTTGCAAGTTAGATGAGCACTTAATGAAAAAAGCGTGGAGATTGCTTTCCAATTACTGGAACACCCTTAATGATCTAGAGATTAGCTATAGATCTGAATTATAATCAAGGGAGGAAAAAATGAGATTGCATTGGAATTTTTTCAAAATTAACCTGAGATTACTTTTTAAAAAATGCAAGCTTAGGGTAAATCACATAGGGTAGAAAAATAAGCTTCAATTATCAGCTAAGAGAGGACTAGGCAATTTGGGTAAATGACCTGAGGAGCAAATAGAGTGAATTCTATACTAAATATGAGTCAGCAGTTCAGGAATGTCAAGTTGAAGCACGGAGCCTGGAGAATGAACTAAAACAGAATAAGCTGTAGGAACCTGAGAAGTTAATAAGACTAGAGTATTCAACTTAAAGCCTTGGAATTTAAAATACAGCACCTCCCAAGAGAAAGGAAGGGGGCCTTATGTAATGAATGCTGAAGTCAGAGGATTTGGTTCTGAGCCAGCTTTGTTACTAATAATCTATGAAACTTCAGCAATTCACTTAAATTCTTTAAGCCCTAGGTTGCTCATCTATAAGATTTTAATATTGAACCTATGTTCATTGCTCTAAGGAAAAGTTATTTGAAATAAGTTAAAAAGGACTATGAAATGTAATACACTCTTAATAGCTCTGTTAGAGGAGGTATTACTAAGAAGAAAAATAAAAATATTTAGGACATTAGCAAATGCAATACAACCAGAAAAGTAGAACTGGCTACCTAATTTTGTGGAACCCAGTGAAAAATGAAAACGTGGGCCCCTTGTTCAAAAAATATTAAGAATTTTAAGATGGCAACAGTAGAGTGAAAAATCAAGCATAGTGACTATCTAAGCACGAGCCCAGTGAGACCACACAGGGTGCGCATCCATGAAGCTGGTTCTGCAGAGAGAGAAGGAATATATGCCATTCTGCATGTCCCACTGGGGTAGAACTTGTACATTATTGCTCCAACAGTTGTATTACAGCATAAATTGTAATTTCTCCCTTGGTAGGCTACTGTAACTCTCAATTACCTAGCATCCTTCAGATTCAGGTTTTGAAAGGCATGGCAAGAGCCAATAAAGCGCTGGGAGTTCCGACTCCAATAACTAGAGAAAAAAAAAGTCTTAGAGTATATGTGGCAACTGTCTTAAATATTTGAAAGCTTGCCATAAAGAAAAAAAGACCGGATATTCTTTTTATTCTAGAGTGCATACCTATGAGCAAAGATACCAAATAATATTTTATAACGCTCAACATATGAAAGCAATTTCTAGCAAAGACAAATGTCCAATAATTTGACATAATCAGGTCTCAGTTACCAGAAGTTTTTAAGCAGAGGTAAAAGACCATTTTCCAGGGATGTTGTAGAAGGAATTGTTGCAAGTAAGGGGGGTTAGAATACTTGACTTCTAACTTTAGTATTCTTTATTTCTATCCTAGCTTGGCAAGGAGCCACAATAGAGCTTAAGAATAAGAAAGAATATGAAGATTTGTGGAGGTGAAGAGCCAAAGGAGGGGTTAAAGTTGGGGTAGATGTGGATGGCAGAAAATATCTAAATTTTGGATGACAATGTGAACTTATTCAAAATAGTTTTATTTCTCCATCTGAGTTAGAAATTGAGACTCAAAGAAAACTAGAATTAAAAGGAACACTAAAATTCATCTAATTCATATAGCTAAAATGGAATCAAGATAGAAGTTAAAATAGTGGTTAGAAACTATTATGACTCTGGAAAAGGCACAGAATGGGAAGGCATGGAGAACTTCCGGAGTGTTGGAAATATTTTACACGATGCTTCTCAACTTAAGATGGGCCTAAGTCCTGATAAACTCATAGTAAGTTGAAAATGCATGTAATACACCTAACCTCTCAAACACCATAGGTTAGTCTAGTCTGCTTTCAATAAGCTCAGAACATTTAAATTAGCCTATGATTGGACAAAAATTAGCTAACACAAAGCCTGTTTTATAATAAAGTGTTGAAAAGTTCATGCAATTTATTGAATAATTCATCACATATTGCAATAAGTGTTCCACATTCAAACCATCATTAAGTCAAAAAATCGTTAAGTCCAACCATCCTAAGTCGGGGACTATCTGATGTATCTTGACCTGAATGATGTTCACACAAGCATATACATATGTAAAAAATCAAGATATACACCTAACATTTGCGTACTTTATGCACTTATCATATGTTATGCCTCATTTTTTTTAAAAAAGTAAAATATCGTCAGAATCTCTGTCTGGGATGAGGTCTAAAGTCCACGTTTCACAAGTTCTCTAGCTGATTCTTATACAAACTCAAATTCGTGAATCACATCAATTTACAAACAAATAGAAGAAATCCCAGAGAAGTAAATCAATTTTCCAAAGTCTATTCTGCTAGACAATCAAGCTTTCAAAGCCAGGACTTCTAGGAATTAAAATAAATAATCCTTATAATAAACCATGAGAGTAGGCATTGTCACTGCCAAGCGTACAGACTGATCCAAGACGACACTGCAGGTTAAGGGCAGACTGAGACCAAAGAGACCCTTTGGCCTTTAAAAAGGGACATTCACCTAAAACTCAACTCAAAAAGCCTAAAAAAGCTGGATTAAGACTATTCAACTTTATTTTCTAGGTAATTTAAAGTCATTGAAAGTTTTTGAAGGGAGCAAGGTACAATTACAGCCAGGCCTTAAGAATAAAAGTGATAAATAAGTAGATTAGATCAGATGTACAAGAATTCAGAGTGACAAGAAGACCAGTCCCAAATTAGGACAGGAGTGGTATAAATGAAGATAAATGTGCAGCTATAAAAGTTTAGAGGTAGAGGGTGGGAGGAAAGGGGAGGGAGAGCATTAAGACAAATACCTAATGCATACAGGGCTTAAATCATAGATGATGGGTTGATAGGTGCAGCAAACCACCATGGCACATGTATACCTATGTAACAAACCTGCACATTCAGCACATGTATCCCAGAACTTAAAGTAAAATTAAAAAAAAAAAAAAGAAAAGAAAGTTTAGAGGTAGAATCAGTGATAGTAATAGTAATAATAGTAATAATTAGTAACATTTACTAAGCATTTATTGCTAGAGGCATATATTTTATAATTTGGCTTTGGGTACTATTCCCACATTTTATAGACGAGGAAACTAAAGCAAAGGGAGAGAACAAACAACATGTCAAGACATAGCTAGCAAGTGGCAAACCTAGATTTGAACCTAGATCTGTTTGGCTGCAACCGCTATGTTATAATAAAGAGAAGGGTAAGAAGAAAGTCAACGATGCCACAGTTTGGGTCACTGGGTGACAATGAACTGGTACTATCATTAAAAGACATAGGATGTACTGAAGAAAGAACAGATTTGATGGCAAATAGGATGAGTTCAGTCTATTTGCTTTAACTGTGAGGGTCATTAATTTCTAATAAGTTCCTACATTAGCGTGTGTTACAACATCACTGAACAAAGGAGAAAGGGACAAAGCAGTGCTTTCGTAGCTGATATTTTAAAACCAGCTTTACAATGCTTTTGCAAATAACTAGTTTCATTAAAATGTATTTAGCTATAAAATTCTGCTGGAATGCTAATATGCCTTCTGCAAAGAAGTTATAGGTATTACCATATGCTTCCATTTATTTTTCACATTCCATAATCAGGTTCACCTTCCATTTGGAGCATAGACTCCAGAATGTGATGCTACCACACACATATATTTGTTGCATATACCAATTCAATGCATCTGACCAAGATTAGAAAGATATCACTGTGGTATCAACTGTATTGTGTCCTCCCCAAAATTGATATGTTAAAGCTTTACCTCCCCAGTATCTCAGAATGTGACTGTATTTAGAGATAGGGTCTTTAAAGAGTTAAAGTTAAAATGAGGTCATTAGGGTGGGCCCTAATGAAATGTGATTGGTGTCCTGATAAGAAGAGGAGATTAGAATACAGATGGAAGACTATGTGAAGACACAAGGAGGAGACAGCCATCTCCAAGCCAACAAGAGAAACTGTAAAAGAAATCAACCCTGCCAAAACCTTGATCTTGGACTTTCAGCCTTCAGAACTGTGAGATAATAAATTTCTGTTGTTTAAGACACCAAGTCAGGCTGGGCACGGTGGCTCATGCCTGTAATCCTAGCACTTTTGGAGGCTGAGGAGGGCAGATCATGAGGTCAGGGATCGAGACCAGCCTGGCCAACATGGTGAAACCCCATCTCTACTAAAAATACAAAAAATTAGCCAGGTGTGGTGGCGCACACCAGTAATCCCAGCTACTCAGAAGGCTGAGGCAGGAGAATCGCTTGAACCCAGGAGGCAGAGGTTTTGGTGAGTGGAGATCACACCATTGCACTCCAGCCTGGGTGACAGAGCAAGACTCTGTCTCAAAAAAAGACACCCAGGATAGTGGAGCCAAGATGGCCGAATAGGAACAGCTCCAGTCTATAGCTCCCAGCATGAGCGACACAGAAGATGGGTGATTTCTGCATTTCCAACTGAGGTACCGGGTTCATCTCACTGGGGAGTGCCAGACAATGGGTGCAGGACAGTGGGTGCAGTGCACCATGTGTGAGCCAAAGCAGGGCGAGGCATCGCCTCACCCGGGAAGCACAAGGGGTCAGGGAATTCCCTTTCCTAGTCAAAGAAAGGGGTGACAGACAGCACCTGGAAAATCAGGTCACTCCCACCCTAATACTGCGCTCTTCCAACAGGCTTAACAAACGGCACACCAGGAGATTATATCCCGCACCTGGCTCAGAAGGTCCTATGCCCACGGAGCCTCGCTCATTGCTAGCACAGCAGTCTGAGATCAAACTGCAAGGCGGCAGTGAGGCTGGGGGAGGGGTGCCCACAATTGCTCAGGCTTGAGTAGGTAAACAAAGCAGCCAGGAAGCTCGAACTGGGTGGAGCCCACCACAGCTCAAGGAGGCCTGCCTGCCTCTGTAGGCTCCACCTCTGGGAGCAGGGCACAGACAAACAAAAGATAGCAATAACCTCTGCAGTCTTAAATGTCCCTGTCTGACAGCTTTGAAGAGAGTAGTGGATCTCAAAGCACGCAGCTTGAGATCTGAGAATGGGCAGATTGCCTCCTCAAGTGAGACTCTGACCCCTGAGTAGCCTAATAGGGGGGCATCCCACAGTAGGGGCGGACTGACACCTCACACCTCACACGGCCGGGTACTCCTCTGAGACAAAACTTCCAGAGGAACGATCAGGCAGCAGCATTTGTGGTTCACCAATATCTGCTGTTCTGCAGCCACCGCTGCTGATACCCAGGCAAACAAGGTCTGGAGTGGACCTCCAGCAAACTCCAACAGACCTGCAGCTGAGGGTCCTGACTGTTAGGAGGAAAACTAACAAACAGGAAGGACATCCACACCAAAAACCCATCGGTACGTCACCATCATCAAAGACCAAAGGTAGATGAAACCACAAAGATGGCGAAAAAAACAGAGCAGAAAAAGCGGAAACTCTAAAAATCAGAGCACCTCTCCTCCTCCAAAGGAATGCAGCTCCTCACCAGCAACAGAACAAACCTGGATGGAGAATGACTTTGATGAGTTGAGGGAAGAAGGCTTCAGAAGATCAAACTACTCTGAGCTACAGGAGGAAGTTCGAACCAATGGCAAAGAAGTTAAAAACTTTGAAAAAAATAAGACGAATGGATAACTAGAATAACCAATGCAGAGAAGTCCTTAAAGGACCTGGTGGAGCTGAAAACTATGGCATGAGAACTACGTGACAAATGCACAAGCCTCAGTAACCAATGCGATCAACTGGAAGAAAGGGTATCAGTGATGGAAGACAAAATGAATGAAGTGAAGCGTGAAGAGAAGTTTAGAGAAAAAAGAATAAAAAGAAATGAACAAAGCCTCCAAGAAATATGGGACTATGTGAAAAGATCAAATCTACGTCTAACTGGTGTACCTGAAAGTGACAGGGAGAATGGAATCAAGTTGGAAAACACTCTGCAGGATATTATCCAGGAGAACTTCCCCAATCTAGCAAGGCAGGCCAACATTCAGATTCAGGAAATACAGAGAACACCACAAAGATACTCCTCCAGGAGAGCAACTCCAAGACACATAATTGTCAGATTCACCAAAGTTGAAATGAAGGAAAAAATGTTAAGGGCAGCCAGAGAGAAAGGTCGGATTACCCACAAAGGGAAGCCCATCAGACTAACAGCTGATCTCTCAGCAGAGACTCTACAAGCCAGAAGAGAGTGGGGGCCAATAATCAATACTCTTAAAAAAAAGAATTTTCAACCCAGAATTTCATATCCAGCCAAACTAAGCTTCATAAGTGAAGGAGAAATAAAATCCTTTACAGACAAGCAAATGCTGAGAGATTTTGTCACCACCAGGCCTGCCCTAAAAGAGCTCCTGAAGGAAGCACTAAACATGGAAAGGAACAACCAGTACCAGCCACTGCAAAAACATGCCAAATTGTAAAGACCTTCAAGGCTAGGAAGAAACTGCATCAACTAACGAGCAAAATAACCAGCTAACATCATAATGACAGGATCAAATTCACACATAACAATATTAACCTTAAATGTAAATGGGCTAAATGCTCCAATTAAAAGACACAGACTGCCAAATTGGATAAAGAGTCAAGACCCATCAGTGTGCTGTATTCAGGAAACCCATCTCATGTGCAGAGACACACATAGGCTCAAAATAAAGGGGTGGAGGAAGATCCACCAAGCAAATGGAAAACAAAAAAAGGCAGGGGTTGCAATCCTAGTCTCAGATGAAACAGACTTTAAACCAACAAAGATCAAAAGGTTGAAAGAAGGCCATTACCTAATGGTAAAGGGATCAATTCAACAATAAGAACTAACTATCCTAAATATATATGCACCCAATACAGGAGCACCCAGATTCATAAAGCAAGTCTTTAGTGACCTACAAAGAGACTTAGACGCCCACACAATAATAATGGGAGACTTTAACACCCCACTGTCAACACTAGACAGATCAACGAGACAGAAAGTTAACAAGGATACCCAGGAATTGAATTCAGCTCTGCACCAAGCGGACCTAATAGACATCTACAGAACTCTCCACCCCAAATCAACAGAATATACATTCTTTTCAGCACCACACCACAACTATTCCAAAACTGACCACGTAGTTGGAAGTAAAACACTCCTCAGCAAACGTAAAAGAATGGAAATTATAACAAACTGTCTCTCAGACCACAGTGCAATCAAACTAGAACTCAGGTTTAAGAAATTCACTCAAAACTGCTCAACTACATGGAAACTGAACAACCTACTCCTGAATGACTACTGGGTACATAACAAAATGAAGGCAAAAATAAACATGTTCTATGAAACCAACGAGAACAAAGACACAACATACCAGAATCTCTGGGACTCATTCAAAGCAGTGTGTAGAGGGAAATTTATAGCACTAAATGCCCACAAGAGAAAGCAGGAAAGATCTAAAATTGACACCCTAACATCACAATTAAAAGAACTAGAGAAGCAAGAGCACACACATTCAAAAGCTAGCAGAAGGCAAGAAATAACTAAGATCAGAGCAGAACTGAAGGAAATAGAGACACAAAAAAACCTTCAAAAAATAAATGAATCCAGGAGCTGGTTTTTTGAAAAGATCAACAAAATTGATAGACTGCTAGCAAGACTAATAAAGAAGAAAAGAGAAGAATCAAATAGAAACAATAAAAAATGACAAAGGGGATATCTCCACTGATCCCACAGAAATACAAACTACCATCAGAGAATACTGTAAACACCTCGACGCAAATAAACTAGAAAATCTAGAAGAAATGGATAAATTCCTTGACACATACACTAAACCAGGACATATCCCAAGACTAAACCAGGAAGAAGTTGAATCTCTGAATAGACTAATAACAGGCTCTGAAATTGAGGCAATAATTAATAGCTTACCAACCAAAAAAATTCCAGGACCAGATGGATTCACAGCCAAATTGTTCCAGAGGTACAAGGAGGAACTGGTACCCTTCCTCCTGAAACTATTCCAATCAATAGAAAAAGACTCCTCCCTAACTCATTTTATGAGGCCAGCATCATCCTGATATGAAAGCCTAGCAGAGACATAACAAAAAAAAAGAGAATTTTACACCAATATCCTTGATGAACATTGGTGCAAAAATCCTCAATAAAATACTGGCAAACTGAATCCAGCAACACATCAAAAAGCTTATCCAACATGATCAAGTGGGCTTCATCCCTGGGTTGCAAGGCTGTTTCAACATATGAAAATCAATAAACATAATCCAGCATATAAACAGAACCAACAACAAAAACCACATGATTATCTCAATAGATGCAGAAAAGGCCTTTGACAAAATTCAACAGCCCTTCATGCTAAAAACTCTCAATAAATTAGGTATTGATGGGATGTATCTCAAAATAATAAGAACTATCTATAACAAACCCACAGCCAATATCATACTGAATGGGCAAAAACTGGAAGCATTTCCTTTGAAAACTGACACAAGACGGGGATGCCCTCTCTCACCACTCCTATTCAACATAGTGTTGGAAGTTCTGGCCGGGGCAATCAGGCAGGAGAAGGAAATAAAGGGCATTCAATTAGGAAAAGAGGAAGTCAAATTGTCCCTGTTTGCAGATGACATGATTGTATATCTAGAAAACCCCATTGTCTCAGCCCAAAATCTCCTTAAGCTGATAAGCAACTTCAGGAAAGTCTCAGGATACAAAATCAATGTGCAAAAATCACAAGCATTCTTATACACCAAGAACAGACAAACAGAGAGCCAAATCATGAGTGAACTCCCATTCACAATTGCTTCAAAGAGAATAAAATACCTAGGAATCCAACTTACAAGGGATGTGAAGGACCTCTTCAAGGAGAACTATAAACCACTGCTCAATGAAATAAAAGAGGATACAAACAAATGGAAGAACATTCCATGCTCATGGGTAGGAAGAATCAATATTGTGAAAATGGCCATACTGCCCAAGGTAATTTATAGATTCAATGCCATCCCCATCAAGCTACCAATGACTTTCTTCAGAGAATTGGAAAAAACTACTTTAAAGTTCATGTGGAACCAAAAAAGAGCCCGCATTACCAACTCGATCCTAAGCCAAAAGAACAAAGCTGGAGGCATCATGCTACCTGACTTCAAACTATACTACAAGGCTACAGTAACCAAAACAGCATGGTGCTGGTACCAAAACAGAGATATAGACCAATGGAACAGAACAGAGCCCTCAGAAATAATGCCGCATATCTACAACTATCTGATCTTTGACAAACCTGACAAAAACAAGCAATGGGGAAAGGATTCCCTATTTAATAAATGGTGCTGGGAAAACTGGTTAGCCATATGTAGAAAGCTGAAACTGGATCCCTTCCTTACACCTTATACAAAAATTAATTCAAGATGGATTAAAGATTTACATGTTAGACCTAAAACCATAAAACCCCTAGAAGAAAACCTAGGCAATACCATTCAGGACATAGGCATGGGCAAGGACTTTATGTCTAAAACACCAAAAGCAATGGCAACAAAAGCCAAAATTGACAAATGGGATCTAATTAAACTAAAGAGCTTCTGCACAGCAAAAGAAACTACCATCAGAGTGAACAGGCAACCTACAGAATGGGAGAAAATTTTTGCAACCTACTCATCTAACAGAGGGCTAATATCCAGAATCTACAATGTACTCAAACAAATTTACAAGAAAAAGCAAACAACCCCATCAAAAAGTGGGCAAAGGATATGAACAGACACCTCTCAAAAGAAGACATTTATGCAGCCAAAAAACACATGAAAAAATGCTCATCACTGGCCATAAGAGAAATGCAAATCAAAACCACAATGAGATACCATCTCACACCAGTTAGAATGGCGATCATTAAAAAGTCAGGAAACAACAGGTGCTGGAGAGGATGTGGAGAAATAGGAACACTTTGACACTGTTGGTGGGACTGTAAACTAGTTCAACCATTGTGGAAATCGGTGTGGCAATTCCTCAGGGATCTAGAACTAGAAATACCATTTGACCCAGCCATCCCATTACTGGGTATATACCCAAAGGACTATCAATCATGCTGCTATAAAGACACATGCACACGTATGTTTATTGTGGCACTATTCACAATAGCAAAGACTTGGAAGCAACCCAAATGTCCAACAATGATAGACTGGACTAAGAAATTGTGGCACATATACACCATGGAATACTATGCAGCCATTAAAAAGGATGAGTTCATGTCCTTTGTAGGGACATGGATGAAATTGGAAATCATCATTCTCAGTAATCTATCGCAAGGTCAAAAAACCAAACACCACATGTTCTCACTCATAGGTGGGAATTGAACAATGAGAACACATGGACACAGGGTGGGGAACATCACACACCGGGGACTGTTGTGGGGTGGGGGGAGGGGGAAAGGATAGCATTAGGAAATATACCTAATGCTAAATGACGAGTTAATAGGTGCAGCACACCAACATGTCACATGTATACATAGGTAACAAACCTGCACGTTGTGCACATGTATCCTAAAACTTAAAGAATAATAATAATAAAAAGACACCCAGTGTGTGGTACTTTGTTATGACAGCCGTAATAGACTAATACATACTGCATATTCACATTACCATCCAGGAATCATGATTATCATTGGCTAATGTTGTAGTGATTTGTGCAACATTAATAGGATTAGTAAGGGTCACTATAAAATGATTATAAAATTTGTGTGAATAGCATCTGAGATCTTGGTGAAATTATCCTCGGGCTATTATTTATTGAATTAACTAACTACCTATCTCTCCTTCACTGTAGTCCCATTCTATTCATTGAAGGGACCTCTTCTGTTACACATAATGAGTGCAGATGTGAGTGTGGGAAACAATATTTGTACTCTGCTCTTGTGATGCCACATGAGGTAGAGTTCTGCCGGTGCATGGCCTCGACTTGTCTGTCTCCCATATCACAGTGGCAGGGATCTTCTATACTTGAGCTCCTTTTTGTAAATTATCAGCTAGAAGACAGCCCTAGAAGTTGATGAATCCTCATTCTGAAAAGGTAGGGTAAAGCAACACAATATGTGGAATTGTGAACATCAGTGCGAATTTGATTCCCACTTGATTCCATGACTTGGCCAAGAAAATATCAGAATGGTTCTCGAGTTATTGTATTAGTGCCAGAAAAGAGAAATGCTTTTCAAAATATCAAGGGCAATGTCAAAAGCACAAAGTTTAACAAGTTTAGCATTAAGCAAAGTAAAAACAGATTTCTTTACACATTCAGATTCTCAGACATTAATAGGAAAATCAGCACGAATGAATGGACAGTGATTTATAAGCCAATCTCATGGGAAATAGGCATTTCCCCACTATAATGTTCACAAAGCTATAGAAGGATGAAACAGTGAAAACTAATGAAGCTAATAATGAAAATCAGCAGATCAAAGTTTTGCTCCAGTTTATATCAGCACCTCCAGAGAAGATTTCATTGTTACAGTCAGAAATGCCTTATCATAATGTTCTTCTTTGGAAAGTAGTTGCTATAAAAAAGAAAACATTTACTGTTCGTTTACTTGAAGATTAATATATGCTTTTATGTAATTTTTATTGTTTTTCATTAAAAATATATTTATTACCTCAATTAAAAAGTAGGGAGGCAATTGCTTCCTAAGGATATATATCAGAACCAAAGTGTAATCACTAAAAATAACCATTTTAATTTTTGATTCAATGGTATATATTTTCTTTTTAATTAAAATACAATACAGATGTAAAAATGCACAAATCAAAGGACACAGATTGATGAATTATTCACAGTAAACATACCTGTGTAATCACCACTCAGGTCAAGAAATGTAATATATATAGCACCCGAGAAGTCCCTCTCAACATCTAAGCTTCTCTATACCTCAAAAATAATTTTCTATGCTGATTTCTAATGCAATTTTGAAGCTTACATAAAGGGAATTATAAAATGTAATCTTGTGTATCTGTCATCTTTCAGTCAACACTGTTTGTGAGATTCATTTATACTGTTACATAAAACTGTTCATTTTCATTATTACATTTCATTGTATAAATACATAAAAAGTATTCTACAGTTGGACTTTTTAAGTTTTATCATTTTGTTGCTGTTATTATCAATGTTGCATATCTACTTATTAGCACAAACGTGCATACATTTCTATTGGACATATACTTAGGAATGAAACTGTTGGGACATAGGTTATAAATCTATTCATGTAGTAGTTAACACCAAACAGTTTGACAAAGTGGTTAAAATATATATTCTCACCTGTATATATGGAAATCCTGCATGGGATTTCCAGTTGTTCCATATCAACATCTGCCTTTGTATTCCTGGGATAAAACCCACTGGGCCAAAACATATTGCTGTTTTTATATATTGCTAGATTCAATAAGCTAATATTTGGTTAAAGATTTTTGCATCTATGTAAATGAGGGATTTTGGTTAGTAATATTATTTTCTTGTATTTATCTGGTTTTGGTTTCAGAACTATTCTTGCCTTACACGATGAGTTGGATAGTGGGCTCTCTTCCTGTTTCTGATTTAAGATTCTGTTTCTGTTTAACATTGATATTGGTTTTTGTTTGAATAATTGTTAAAATGCACTAATGAAGTTTACTAGGCCTGGAATTTTGCTTGTAGATTCTAATTACAAATTCAATTTTATTAATAGGACTACTGAGAGTTTTTATGCCTTCTTGTTTTCACATTGGTAATTTATATCTTTTAAGAAATTCTTTCATCTAAATGCTTGAATTTACTGGCATAAAGTTGTTCATAATACACCCTTTTTAAAAAAAATTCATAGTTTCTTTGGTGGTTTACTTTTTTTCATCCTTAATATTGGTATTTTGGGTTTTATCTCTTGTTTAATCAACCTAGTTGTTTTCAGAAAACAAAATTTTAGTTGTATTTATTTTCTCTTGTCTATTTTCTATTTCTTTGGTGTCTATTGTTGTCATTTTCTTTCTTCTATGTTCTTTGCTCTTTGTTTCTTAGCTTAAGATATAAAATTTAGAAGACTTATTTTAAAATATTTCTTTTTTTGTAATGTCAACATGTAAAGCTATATAGTTAAATGCTCTAGCTATACCCCAAAGATTTGAAATAATATGCTTTTGACATCCAATACAAAATACTTTCCAATTTCCCTTGTAACTTCTTTTATGTCTCATGAGATATTTAAATGTATGTTGCTTAATTTCCAGATAATTGGTTTTCTCTAGTTTATTATCAGTCTCCAATTTAATTTCTTAGTAGTTAGAGAAAATATTGTGTATGGTTTGTATCATTTGCAATTTATTGAGATATGTTTTATGAGCCATTATATAGTGAATCTTGGTGAATATGTTTTGTGAGTTTGAAAAGAGTTCTGCTATTCTTAGGTGGAGTGTTTTACAAATGCCAATTAGATCAAGTTGGTTGATGGTACAGTTTAGTTCTTCTATATCCATACCAACTTCTATTCTGTATTAAGAGATGAATGCTGGAATCTCCAAATAGAATAATTGATTTGTTTATTTGTCACTTTAGCTCTAACAGTTTTTGCTTTATCTATTTTGAAGCTCTATTTTTTACCTATACTTTTAGTATTTTTATGTCTTTGAGGAATTAACATTTTCTAATTATGAAATCTCCCTTTTTGTCTCTGTTAATACTCATTGTCTTGAAGTCTACACTATCAGATAAAATAGTCACCCCTAATTTTTTATAGTGTATGTCTTTTTCTTCCTTTTAACCTATCTCTATCTTTATATCTAAATGACATTTCTTATGTATAGTATAAAGTTAACTCTTGCTTTTTAACTAACCTGGTAATTTCTCCATTTTAACTAAAGTGTTTAGTCATTTATGCAACTCTAGTTCTTTAAAAAAATTAATTTTTATAACTACTGAGTTGAAGTGTACAATTATACAATTTTTTATTTGTCATTTTTGTAATTTGTTCCTTTTAAAATTCTTTTCCAGCCTTTTTGGAGAATAATTGAATTTCTTTTAGCTTTTCATTTTATCTTTTCTATTGGTTTTTGGTTATTACTCTAATTTTTTTTAAGTGGTTGCTCTAAGGATTATAATACGCATCCTTAATTTCTGACATTCAGCCCTGAATTACCATTATAATGGTAATTCACTTCTTGTATAATGTAAGAAACTTGCAACAATATGTTTCCATTTACCCACTCCACCGTTTGTGCTATTGTTGTTGCATATTTAACTTGTACATATGTTATATCTCACTTGGCATTTTCCTTACAAACTGAAAAAAAAAAGAAAAAAGAAAAATCTCTCTACCATTTCTTAGAGCATAGGTTTACTACTAACAAATTCTCTCAGATTTTGTTTGTCTGAAAATGTTTTTATTTTGCCTTCATTTTTAAAGGAATTTTTGATAGATATAAAATTCTAGTTTGACAGTTTTGTTCTTCTTTCAGCACTTCAAAGATGCCTTTCTGTTGTCTTCTGGCTTGCATTTTTTCTAATGAGAAGTTAGTTTCTATTCTTACCCTTGTGACCCTGTATATAATGTGTCTTTTTTTCACTGACTGCTTTTCAGATTTCTTCTTTGCCTTTCAGCCATTTGAAGATGATATGCTAGATGTGGTTTTCTTTGTGTTTATTTATCCTGCTTGGGTTATGAGTACCTTTTATCTCCACATAGATATTTATCATTGAATTTTTTAAAAGTAAGTTGGCTGTGCTTCTGAAAATACTTTTCTGTTCCAACATCTCTCTCTTCTTCTTTTGAGACTCGAACTACACATATGTTATAATAGTCTTATATTATTCTTCAAACAACTAATAGGTTGTTCATTTATTTTAGTCTGTTTTCTCTCTATGCTTCAGTCTGGATAGCTTCTATTGCCCTGTCTTTAGATTGACTGACTGTTTTGTCTGAAGTTTCCATTGTACTGTTGACCATCAAGTCAATGTTTTATTTCATATATCGACCTTTCCAGTTCAGAATTTCCAGTTAGTAGTATTTTATAGTTAATATTTCTCTGCTGAGATTCCCTCATCTCTTTAGTTATTATGTCTTTCACTTTAAATGCTAAAACAGAGTCTTTGAGGTCCTGTGGATACTTAAAGAACTCAGGGACCTCGATGGTAAACTTTTTAATTTCCATATGGCCAGCTGCTCAGCATGATATTCAGGTCATGGGCTCCTTTCATCAAACATCTAATTCTTTTAAAAACTGTATGAAGGTGAAATTCACATACCATGAAATTAACCATTTTAATGGCAACTCAATGGCATTGAATATAATCAAAATGGTATACAACTACCACCTCTGTGTAATTCCAACATATTTTTATTACTCCAGAGTAAAACTCTTTACCCATTAAACAGATTCTCCCTATTCCTTCTATATCCCCCAGAAACCACAAAACTGTGTTCTGTCTCTAAAGATTTATCTCTTCTGGATATTTCATGTAAATGGCATCATATATATGTGATCTATTCTGTCTGGCTTATTTTCACTTAGCATAATGTTTGAAGATACATCACATTGTGAAATGTATCAGTACTTCATTAAATTTATGGTTGAATAATATTTCAACCATAATGAATGAATGAACAAAGTGTTTATCCACTCATCTGCTAATGGACATTCGGATTACTTTCACCTTTCCACTTGTGAATAATGCTGCTATTAATATGTATGTACAAATACTTGTTTGAAAGCCTGTTTTCAATTCTTTTGGATATATTCCTAGGGGCAGAATTGTAGGATTAGGTGGTAATTTTATGTTTAACTTATTGAGGAACTTCCAAACTGTTTTCCACAGTGGCTGAAAAATTTTACATTCTCACAGCAATATATGAGGATTCCAAATTCTTTATAGCCTTGCTAACATTTGGTATTTTCCTTAAAAAAAAATTTAGCCATACTAGTGGGAAGAAAGTGGTACCTCACTGTGGTTTTGATTTATATTTGAAATGATCAATGATGTTGAGCATCTTTTCAAGGGGCTTGTTGGCTATTTGTTTATCTTCTTTGCAGAAATGTCTACTCAAGTTTTCTGCCCATTTTTGAATAGAGTTGTTTGTCATAGTGTTGTTGTCAGTGTTCTTTATATGTTCTGGACAATAGAACCCTACCAAGTATATAATTTGCAAATATTTTTCCCATTTTGTAGGCTTTTTTCTCTGTCAATAAGGTTTTTTGATATACAAAAGTTTAAAATTTTGGTTAAGTCCAATTTACCTAATTTTTCTCTGTCGCCCATGTTTTTGACATCATATCTAAGAAACCACTGCCAAATACTAGACAATAAAATTTTTCCTTCATGGTTTTTGCTTTTATTTTTCAGTCATTGATCAATTTTGGGTTAATTTCTTTAATATGGTGTGAGGTAGGGTTTCAATTTAATTTTTTTTTTCCTTATGGATATCCAGATATCCCAACACAATTTTTTGATAAGAGTATTCCTTATCTTTTGAATGGTTTGGCATCCTTGTTGAAATCAATTGGCCATAAGCTTAAGGATTTATTTCTATACTCTCAGTTGTATTCCACTGGTTTATATGTCTGTCCTTATGCCAATACCATACTGTTTTGATTAATATTGGTTTATAGTAAGTTATAGTAGGAAATAAAAGTCCTCCAAATTTGTTATTTTTCAATTTGATTTTGGCTCTTCAGTACCCCTGGCAATTCCACAACTATTTGAGAATCAGCATTTCCGTTTCTGCAAAGAAGGCTGCTAGAATTCGTATACGGATTAGATTGAATCTGAAGATCACTTTGGACTGCCCAAACTGACATCTTAAGAAAAAAAAAAGACTGGGCCTGGTTGCTCATGCCTATAAACCCAGCACTTTGAGAGCCCAAAATGGGTGGATCACTTGAGGTCAGGAGTTCAAGACCAGCCTGGCCAACATGGCACCCATCTGTATTAAAAATACAAAAATTAGCTGGGTGTGGGTGTGGTGGTGCATGCCTGTAATCCCAGCTCCTCGGGAGGCTGAGGCATGAGAATCTCTTGAATCTGGGAGGCAGAAGTTATAGCGAGCTGAGATTGCACCACTGTACTCCAGCCTGGGTGACAGAGCGAGACTCTGTCTCAAAATAAATAAATAAATAAATAAAAAGAAAAAAGAAAAAGTTGACATCTTAAGAAAATTGTCTTCCATTCATAACACAGGATGTCTTCCCAATTTATTAGGTTTTAATTTCTTTCAGCAATGTCTTATACTTTTCATTGTATAAATCTTTCTCCTCATTGCTTAAATTTATTCCTAGAATTTAATTTTTGACTATTATTATAAATTGATTTGTTTTCTTAATTTTATTATCAGATTTCTCATTGTTGGCATATATAAATAACTTACTTTTGCATGTTTAACTTGTACCCTACAATTTTGTTAAATTCATTAATTAGATCTGGTAGCTTTTCTTGTGGATTGTTTGAAATTTTTTTTATATATAGGATTATGTCATTTGTGAATACAGATAGCTTTACATCCTTTGCAAGTTGGACACCTTTTATTTCTTTTTCCTGCCTAATTACTCTGGCTAGAATTTCTAGAACAATGTTGAATACCAGCAGTTAACATGGGCATCTTCTAATCTGAGGTGGAAAAATTCAGTGTTTTTTTTTTTTTAACATGGATGTTAGCTATGGATTTTTCACAAATGCCCAGTTGTCCATTTGATTAGCAATGTTTTAAATCTATTTTTTGCAAAGGCTCCATTCCTTCTCATGTGTCATCAGTAAAAGGCCTTTTTCTTTAGCTTGTATTCAGGAAACGTTTTGGCAGAGATTCCCTTGAACACCAGTACTTAGTCCATTTACAACTCTGCTTTAGCCATAGCTTTCTGCTTGTATTGAGCCTAGAGATCAACCAAAGATTAAACTTGAGGGTTTTCTCAGGTCCTTTCTGACCAAGCATCCAATCCTAGGCAGGTTTGTGGCTTTGTACATTCTCCAATACACATGGATACATTTAAATGCCCTAATTTTCCAAAGAAACTCTCTTCTCAGATTTTACTCCCAGACTTCAGGCTATAGATTTTATATCTCAACAATAATGTATTGTCCCAGGTTGTGACAGTTTTTTCATTTGCCATATAATGTTTTTTGTGCAGTGAACCTGGCTTTTCTGCCATTAACTGAGTTCCAAGTTAAGCAAAACAAAACAAGTCCTTTGTGTCAATCCTTCAGGCAGTCCACAGTTTAGAACAAATAAATGCAATCATTTACATCACTCCCTTCTAAGTTAAAGAAGCCATAGAAACGTCTTATTCAAGAATATCAGACAGTCGATACCAATACCTGAGACCTCTCCCCTAATATGATAGCTGAAACCATTTATTTGGCTTTAATGTTTTATATTGAAAATGCCTGCTTAATGTCATGTATCCATATATGTCCTCAATGATGTTACCTAAACTATGTACTGTAACTGCACTCATGTCCTTGTTCCTATCCTCACTACACAAGAATTCAGTGCATTACAACTTTAAGAAAACATAATCATCACTTTATTTTTATTCGATCACCCATCTTATTTCTACAGGTCTTTACAGAGAGGGTGAGTCTTATTTGCAAAATTTGTGAGCAGAAATGTCTCTT